>NW_015652287.1:309595-315968 GCF_001515625.1 Sinocyclocheilus rhinocerous | reverse complement strand
GCTGGGTCAAAACAACCCAATAGCTGGGTTTGTCCCTTTTTAACCCAGCGCTGGGTTATATTTAACCCAGCATTTTTTAGAGTGTAATGATAGTAAAAACAGTGACTAAAACCTCAGACACACTTTTAAACTGGAACACACATTACCTCAAAATTACCAACAAAAAGGGATATTTTGTTCATATTATCCTAAATCCACATGGGGAGGTTGTTTGATTATGTTATCTTGTATTCCTCTTCTTCTCTCTTTTGTAAAAGACTGAGAGATTTGTACGAGCATCTCAATTCCCCCCTCTTCTTTTGCAGAAAATGCTTTAAGGGATTCATTCCAACCACTCTCTATTCATTTACTCTCTTTTTCCTTTCTTCATCTGTACTATTTTTACATTTCGCAAAGCAGTTCATGTCAGATTTTACTTGTACTATTGTTACACTCACATCAGTTTTCAGCAGTAGCCTGTGCTGTACAGCAGGTGATATTTGAAACAACACCAATTAATAGCTCTTGTCCTACACGTTAGACAGTAGAGAGTCATGTAAAGAGAGTGTGTGCCGGTGAAATGCTTTTATTTGTTTTCTTGGGGGATCATTTAAATGATGGAACCTCCAGCGAGTGTAAGTAAAACACCGAATCGAGCTCTAGTCTGACATATGGGGAGTCAACAGGGGCAAACTGCTGACTGACCCAAGCAAAACACTTCAATCTCTCTATGCTGTGCTTCACTGCTCCCCAGGGCTTGATTGATTGATTCGCCAGCCAATCAGAACACATCAGTCCCCAACACTAAAGGCATCCATTTATATACAGCCTGTCAAGCAGACTCACAAAGGGAAAGCTGTTGTGTAGCTTGCGCTCTAAAAACATACCTTCTGTAAGGAGCTTGGATATATATCTATTATACGCTCGGATGGGTTGAGTCAAAGCAAATAGTAATATACTTTTCTCCTTCCAACTTCTTACACTATTCTTTGACATTCACTGCACTTAACCTACACTGGTGCCATATCACATATAGTTATTTTTTTAAGCTGATATTCCTATTTGTGCACTACAGTGCTTCTACCTCAAAGTTAAATTGTGAAATATTGCCCTCCTCCCCCTGTGAAAAAGAAGTGTATTAAAATGCATTATTGAATTAGCACTTGTAGTGTACTTCAAGACTTAAACGTTTATATTAAAACAAAACTGTACTTGCCGATAATTTAATATTAATGAAATAAATGCCACTTAATGGTACTTAAAAAGAGTATACTTGCATGACTATTTTAATACACTTAAGTACACTTTATAATAATGTTAAATTAAGATGCACTTTAAAGTAAATACAGTTAGTTGTTATATTTTTATATATAAAATATACATATGTATATATTTTTAAATTGTACTTTGTAATTGCAACTTTATCATTACAAATGTGTAATTACAAATATATTTAAATACATGACATACAAAACGATGGGGTATACAAGTAAATGAGTTCATTGTTACTGTTGTTGCAATAAATATTACTTTGCACGCTGGAAGTAACCATGAATCGGGCTCTGGTGTTTCTATTATAACAAAATCACAAAATAAAAGAAAGAAAATAAGCTTTCTGTGCTCTGTCTCCAGCTTGTGACCAGCTCTCTCTGGGTGTGGCAGCCATCTTCGGTCCCTCCCACAGCTCTTCGGCCAACGCGGTGCAGTCCATCTGTAACGCTCTGGGGGTGCCGCACATCCAGACCAAGTGGAAGCACCAAGTGTCAGACAACCGCGACTCCTTCTACGTCAGCCTTTACCCAGACTTCTCCTCCCTCAGCAGAGCCATCTTAGACTTGGTTCACTTCTTCAAGTGGAAAACGGTCACTGTGGTTTACGATGACAGCACAGGTGAGAGTTCGACGCTTTAGTGCTCGTAGTGTGTTGTGATTATTCTCCAGCCGTCCTTAGGCAGACTGACCCTTTGGCCTGGACTCTGCACCATTCCCTGGTCTCCGTCTGGCCTACAGTATGGCCAAACCCCACTGGTTGACAGGCTCTGTTAGAACAGTAGGCAGCAAGTGCTACCACAGTGAGGGGTACATATGCCATATGCCAGAGGTCGCCTCAGGAGCAAACTTGCCAACTAGAGGATTTGCTGCCAGATTTCCCAAAGCATTCACTCAGCCTTATTCACAATTCTGCACAGCAACAACACACTATTATTCTGTGACACTGTGTTCATACAAATGTGGCCCAAGTAAGGACCAAGGCACACTGCTTCGATTTACTGAAGATCTTTAACATTACTACAGCTTACACAGTAGGTTTAGTAAAACAAAGGTTTATTCACTGTCCGATTAATTCACAGTAACACAGACAATCTGTTAGAACAGTAGGCAGCAAGTGCTACCACAGTGAGGGGTACATATGCCATATGCCAGAGGTCGCCTCAGGAGCAAACTTGCCAACTAGAGGATTTGCTGCCAGATTTCCCAAAGCATTCACTCAGCCTTATTCACAATTCTGCACAGCAACAACACACTATTATTCTGTGACACTGTGTTCATACAAATGTGGCCCAAGTAAGGACCAAGGCACACTGCTTCGATTTACTGAAGATCTTTAACATTACTACAGCTTACACAGTAGGTTTAGTAAAACAAAGGTTTATTCACTGTCCGATTAATTCACAGTAACACAGACAAGTTAAATTAAACCAAATTATTAAATGATACTGATTATTGAATTTCACATATGGTGTTTTATAAAACAATTAATAATCCATTTATTGCATGTTTCATTTCATTGAAAAGCTAAAAACAAAAGCCATCCTTATTTGACATACAGACTTATATGTTTTAACGTATTAACGTATTGTTGTGAACAATAAATAGAAAGACAGAGATTTTTGTATGTGTTGTATGCGTCAATGTGTACATTGTTTTGCCACATTGTGCTGTTTTTATTTTTAATTGATTTCCACTATACTCAGTGTAATTTAAAAGTGTTTTGTTACAAATGATTGTATTTTTGAGAGTCGCTGAATCATTCACTCAACCGATTGGTTCAAAATATGTCAAATCATTCTGGAACAAAACAAGCGACACAGGTTCAAAAATTATTGAAGCCCATTTCCACCATATATGATAATTATGACCTTAAAAGTCATAATTATGACATTAAAAGTCATAAAGAAATTGTGAGATACTAAGTAATAATTGTGAGATAAAAAGAACAAAAATACATACTAAAGGCTAGAAAAAAATACTAAACAGGGCAAGTGCGATAAATAAAAAAAAGTTTAAATTAAAATTCATAATTATGACATAAATAGTAATTTTGTTTGCCATAATTTCATTTTTTAAGCCATTTTAAGCCATAATTATATTTATCTCATAATTTTAACATAGTATCACATAATTGTGACTTTTACTTATTATTTCAACAGTGGCTTTGCCAAAAAAACGATGGGGTATACAAGTAAATGAGTTCATTGTTACTGTTGTTGCAATAAATATTACTTTGCACGCTGGAAGTAACCATGAATCGGGCTCTGGTGTTTCTATTATAACAAAATCACAAAATAAAAGAAAGAAAATAAGCTTTCTGTGCTCTGTCTCCAGCTTGTGACCAGCTCTCTCTGGGTGTGGCAGCCATCTTCGGTCCCTCCCACAGCTCTTCGGCCAACGCGGTGCAGTCCATCTGTAACGCTCTGGGGGTGCCGCACATCCAGACCAAGTGGAAGCACCAAGTGTCAGACAACCGCGACTCCTTCTATGTCAGCCTTTACCCAGACTTCTCCTCCCTCAGCAGAGCCATTTTAGATTTGGTTCACTTCTTCAAGTGGAAAACGGTCACTGTGGTTTACGATGACAGCACAGGTGAGAGTTCGACGCTTTAGTGCTCGTAGTGTGTTGTGATTATTCTCCAGCCGTCCTTAGGCAGACTGACCCTTTGGCCTGGGCTGTGCACCATTCCCTGGTCTCCGTCTGGCCTACAGTATGGCCAAACCCCACTGGTTGACAGGCTCTGTTAGAACAGTAGGCAGCAAGTGCTACCACAGTGAGGGGTACATATGCCATATGCCAGAGGTCGCCTCAGGAGCAAACTTGCCAACTAGAGGATTTGCTGCCAGATTTCCCAAAGCATTCACTCAGCCTTATTCACAATTCTGCACAGCAACAACACACTATTATTCTGTGACACTGTGTTCATACAAATGTGGCCCAAGTAAGGACCAAGGCACACTGCTTCGATTTACTGAAGATCTTTAACATTACTACAGCTTACACAGTAGGTTTAGTAAAACAAAGGTTTATTCACTGTCCGATTAATTCACAGTAACACAGACAAGTTAAATTAAACCAAATTATTAAATGATACTGATTATTGAATTTCACATATGGTGTTTTATAAAACAATTAATAATCAATTTATTGCATGTTTCATTTCATTGAAAAGCTAACAACAAAAGCCATCCTTATTTGACATACAGACTTATATGTTTTAACGTATTAACGTATTGTTGTGAACAATAAATAGAAAGACAGAGATTTTTGTATGTGTTGTATGCGTCAATGTGTACATTGTTTTGCCACATTGTGCTGTTTTTATTTTTAATTGATTTCCACTATACTCAGTGTAATTTAAAAGTGTTTTGTTACAAATGATTGTATTTTTGAGAGTCGCTGAATCATTCACTCAACCGATTGGTTCAAAATATGTCAAATCATTCTGGAACAAAACAAGCGACACAGGTTCAAAAATTATTGAAGCCCATTTCCACCATATATGATAATTATGACCTTAAAAGTCATAATTATGACATTAAAAGTCATAAAGAAATTGTGAGATACTAAGTAATAATTGTGAGATAAAAAGAACAAAAATACATACTAAAGGCTAGAAAAAAATACTAAACAGGGCAAGTGCGATAAATAAAAAAAAGTTTAAATTAAAATTCATAATTATGACATAAATAGTAATTTTGTTTGCCATAATTTCATTTTTTAAGCCATTTTAAGCCATAATTATATTTATCTCATAATTTTAACATAGTATCACATAATTGTGACTTTTACTTATTATATCATAATTTGACATTATCCTAATAGTTTTACCTAATAGATTTACTGAAGCATGTTTTTTTTTCCTTAAGTGGCAAGAATAGGTTTTCATAAAAAGCAATAACATTAAGTTTATTGCTTTAATATTCTATCAATTATATGTAAGTATTTATTTACTCATGTTTTAAAATGTCTCATGGACCACTAGCAACATTTGTAGCTGCTGAATTATATTCATTTTGACTTTAAGCATGTAGATCTACAGCTAGAAATAAGAGACAGTATGATGGACAGGATAATGGTTAAATGCTCACACACTAATTCCACAAGAGGTGGCTGTTCTGAGGTCTGCCTCAGAATCACAACTGGAGTCTTTCTTTCCACGCTGTACAACAACTTCATGAACGAATGCAAACAAGCAAATCAATAGCCGTAATGGCATTCCCTTTTTTAAGCCATTTTAAGCCATAATTATATTTATCTCATAATTTTAACATAGTATCACATAATTGTGACTTTTACTTATTATATCATAATTTGACATTATCCTAATAGTTTTACCTAATAGATTTACTGAAGCATGTTTTTTTTTCCTTAAGTGGCAAGAATAGGTTTTCATAAAAAGCAATAACATTAAGTTTATTGCTTTAATATTCTATCAATTATATGTAAGTATTTATTTACTCATGTTTTAAAATGTCTCATGGACCACTAGCAACATTTGTAGCTGCTGAATTATATTCATTTTGACTTTAAACATGTAGATCTACAGCTAGAAATAAGAGACAGTATGATGGACAGGATAATGGTTAAATGCTCACACACTAATTCAACAAGAGGTGGCTGTTCTGAGGTCTGCCTTAGAATCACAACTGGAGTCTTTCTTTCCACGCTGTACAACAACTTCATGAACGAATGCAAACAAGCAAATCAATAGCCGTAATGGCATTCCCTAATGGCTCAGCTCATCTCACAATTCTGACTTTTTTCACAGAATTGTGAGATGTAAACTCACAATTGCGAGTTATAAAGTCGGAATTGCGAGATATAAAGTCACAATTGTGAGATAAAAACTCACAATTCTGACTTTTTTTCTCGCAATTCTGACTTTATAACATGCAATTGCAAATTATAAAGTCAGAATTGCGTGATATAAACCTACAATTGATAAAATCAGAATTGCATGATATAAACTCACAATTGCGAGTTATAAAGTTGGAATTGCGAGATATAAAGTCACAATTGCGAGATAAAAACTCACAATTCTGACTTTTTTTCTTGCAATTCTGACTTTATAACATGCAATTGCGAATTATAAAGTCAGAATTGTGTGATATAAACTCACA
>NW_015652287.1:286389-309396 GCF_001515625.1 Sinocyclocheilus rhinocerous | reverse complement strand
ATTCTGACTTTTTTTCACAGAATTGTGAGATATAAACTCACAATTGCGAGTTATAAAGTCAGAATTGCGAGATATAGTCACAATTGTGAGATAACAACTCGCAATTCTGACTTTTTTTCTCGCAATTCTGAACTTATAACTCGCAATTGTGAGTTTATATAACGCAATTCTGAGAAAAAAAAGTCAGAATTGTGAGTTTATATCTCACAATTCTGACTTTATATCTCGCAATTCTGACTCTATAACTCGCAATTGTGACTATGTTCTCAGAACTGCGAGTTTATATCTCACAATTATGTCTTTATAGCTTGCAATTGTGTGTTATAAAGTCAGAATTGTGAGTTTATATCTTGCGGTTCTGACGTTATTTCTCAGAATTGTGACTTTATGTCTCGTAATTGCGAGTTTATATCACACAATTCTGACTTTATTTTTCAGAATTGCGAGTTTATATCTCACAATTATAACTTTTTAATTGGGGAAGTCGTGGCCTAATGGTTAGAGAGTCGGACTCGTAACCCAAAGGTTGCGGGTTTGAGTCTCGTACCGGCAGGGATTGTAGGTGGGGGGAGTGAATGTACAGCGCTCTCTCCCACCTTCAATACCACGACTGAGGTACCCTTGAGCAAGGCACCGAACCCCCAACTGCTCCCCGGGCGCCGCAGCAAAAAATGGCTGCCCACTGCTCCGGGTGTGTGTTCACGGTGTGTGTGCACTTTGGATGGGATGAATGCAGAGCACTAATTCCGAGTATGGGTAACCATACTTGGCCACATGTCACTTTCACTTAACTCACAATTGCCAGTTTATATCACGCAATTCTGAGAAATATAGTCAGAATTGTGAGATAAAAAGTCGCAATTACCTTTTTTTATTTTTTATTCAGTGGCGGAAACAGGCTTCCATAGGTTTTTGCAATGATGCCATAAAATAATCATTTTGGGGTCCACAAAGAAACCTTCAGTGATTTTTAGTGTAAAGAACATTATAATAATTTAAAGAACCTTTTTTCCCCCACTATTTAAATAATTTTTTTTTCATTGTCCAGTGGATCCATGGATGATAAAGTTCTTAAGAGAACTATAGATGCCTGTAAAGAATCTTTAGATACAACACGGACAGTGTTTGACAAAGGAATGAAAAAGGAGGTTTAAGGTAGCTCATATATACAAGTGCCACTGCCGCACTGAGTAAAATTAGCTCTATTAGCGGGATGTGTCAGCTATAAAAGAGCTCTGATAATTTATACTTTGATATGTGAGTTGTCAAAGCAAATGCGAGCCGTCTAACATAGCGTGTGTCTGCATTGCAGAAAACAAATGCTGTTAAATTATTAAATGTGTCAAGGGAATCACATTAATAGGTTATGCATAAGTCATTCATGGACATACGCATCAGCAGAGAGGAACAGTGCTCACAAATAGACATGCAATGAAAAGATAAAAAAAAGTTATTTAATGCCCCAAAAGAAAAGACTTATAAATGACCACTGTGACATAGTCGTAAAGGAATATTCCTATCTGCCTGTCAACATATGTATTTGCATACCTCTGTGCACCCTGTTCGCGCAGACATGACATGCCGTCAGTGTGTTCTATGTAGCATTCTGTAAACATTAAAAATACTCACCGTTTTAAAGGTATAGCTACAAGACATAAGCAATGTTCACCATACCATTATTTTAGTGTGAAATCACTTTCTAACTTCACAGTTCGGATAATGCAGTAGACATAATAATAAATAAAATAACAATTAAAATATGTGCAAAATGATAGACCTTACATTTCAGCAACTATACCCTGCAAAAACTGGTCCAAAATTTTTATTTTGTTTTACTGTATTATTTTATTTTAAGATAAAAACAAAGCAATAGGACAAATACAATAAAACAAGAGTGCTAATGAAATTATTATAATGCTCTACCTTTTTCAGGTAGGTCTATCAGTAGTGTTCAGGTATAAAAACTACGAAAATAAATGTAAAAATAAATCTCTGCATAGTCTTCACTATGAATTAAATAATTACATTAATACATTATCCTACCTTTATTTTCACATTAATATGTTTCTTTATCACTCTAATGTGTCGATACATTTTAGTAGTGTGCAGATTTGCATACAACTATATGAACGATATAGCAAAATCTCTATAGATAGACACTTTATACAATATAAAGTACACAACATATAATACTATACATATACTGTATATATATATATATATCTCTCTCCTCATATCGCCCAGTCTTATAATGCAGTCGATTGGAAGTCCTTTTAAGTCATATGATGGTTTTGTGTAAGGAACAGACTATTTACTTTGTAATTCAATAAAAATCTTGACTTTTGCTGTATAGCTCTCAAATCTCATTCACACTTTTATTCAGTTAACATGAGCTTCTATTGTAGGACTTGAGAGGACGTGAAATATGGCCCATGAGTTATATGAAATACTTTTATGACTTTTTAGAAGTTGTATCCATTTTTTTTTTGTATAATAAAATGCCTTCTAGAAAAAGAGACCTTTGGGCCACCCTCACATTGGCTATTGGATATTCAATACATCAGCACAAGAAAGAAAATTGCGTTCATCAAACCATTTCATCCATTTCAATTTATTCTTCCTGAGTGCACCAATCCAGTGGTGCTTTTCGTAGCCCATCATATGCTCTAACAGTGGCCACAAGATTGTTTAGACAGCTGCAGTGCCATGTTTCCAAACAGGCATCATTTTTTAGGGCTTTGCTGTATTGTTCTAATAATTGCTTTGATAACTGCCGCTTTGAAACTGCCATATTTATTGCTACAGAATAATTAATAGTCTTAATATCATTTTAATGCAACCATTGTAATCAGAGCCTCTTCATTGCTTATGTGCTAAATTTAAACTAATAATGCTCTTTTAAACGAGTGGACGATTATGCCTGAGGTAAAAATGATAGTTTAATTTAACCTAAAGATCATTTCGTTCCAGCCAAATCCTTTAAAGATTTTTTTTTCTCCGAAAAGGCAGACTAAAAACTGCCAGTGACTGTTAAAAGAGCCAGCATCTGATGTGAAATCAGTTGAACAAAATGCATAAGAATACATCGGATATCCACTCACAGATATTCATGTGAGGTTTGTTGCTCCATCACAGCCAAGTCGGATCTTAACTTAACAGAAGGGGCTTTTATCCTCAAAGGATGAAGTTCTCAAATCTCCTCAGAATGCTTCTGATGTTAATTAATGAGAAAACGGGGGTGTAGATGTGTCACGTTGCACACACACGAGGGACGAGGAGTCGCTGGAGAATGCTTTACCAAACTTCGAGTCAGAAGTCAGCTTTCACGTTCCTCTTCAATTAACGCCAAAGGGAAGCAGCATTCATCTCACATCACTAGCTCACAGCAGCACACTTCTGGAGAAGGACCAGACAACCGCAGAGGATTACAAGTCAGACAGGCCATTTTTTTTGGCAGGGAGCACTTGAACGATGCAACCTCTCCATGGATATTTATCACTGGGCTTCCAGACGGGTTTTAATAAATGTTTGAGTTGATAAAATATATATGCTTTGTTAAATATGAATCAACTAACGGTTGGAAGGTATTAGACACAATCAGTAAATATCACCACATGCAGTTTTTCATTTACGCAAAGGAGTTGAAGAGCAAACCTCCCTCAAATAGTGACCCGCGGGAAGCCATATTAGCTATCACAAACATCTGATCAGTGCATACAAATTAAATAAGCTATGCTGCTACAGTGTGTGCGTTTTAAAAGTTGTTCATTTTATGTCATTATTGAATATAGTATTACGTTTTATAACCCATTAGTATAGATTGGTGGGCTATTGCCCTTTTAGTTCTTGCATTTTCACATCTGCATAACAATGATGAAAAAGGATGCCATTGCTGAAAACCAGCTATTTTATAAGTTAAGGCTCATCATTTCATTGACTGAGAAGGAACAAACTTTTACCTGTACTTCAAGTGCAGGGCTATACAGAAGCTGCAACCCTGCTGTAAAAAAAGAAAGAAAAACAAACAACAAAACATTGCAGCAGGCAGATGGTTGGTCTCCCAGTTTGGCCAAAATGCTTAGACTGGTCAGGTTTTTGGGGCTTGTCTGCTGGTCAGGCTGGGAGATCAGATGGCCAACCAGCCAAATCAGCGAAATCGCCAGCTTGGTCAAGTTTATTTTATTCATGCAAATTGTATGGCAGTTAGCTCTCAGCAGAACTTGTTTTGTTCCCTTGCCCTTCAGGGCAAATCCTGGTTTAAGCTTGTCTTAACTGGTTTAAAAAGGTCTCCCAGCCTGACCAAGATGTTCTTCATCTGATCTAGCTAGTATCCCAGCCTGGCCAGCTAAAAAACACCACTAAAACCAACCTTAAAAAAGGAGACCAGTTAAGATCACTAAACCAGCAAAGTCTTGTGTTCAGCAGGATAGTAAATAAAGTTGATACTACATACTAATTGTTAGCTAGTTATATTTGTATAATAGTGAACAAACAGATTTGTAGATGAATATTTATTTACTTACTTACTTTGTGTGACAAGCAACCCAGGCTCATTGGGAAAACTTGCCTGAGGTGACATTTCTGCAAAAAAAGGTATTATGTTGCTTCTTGTATGTTGTCCAGTGAGTGGCTCTAAAAGTGCATTCAGCTTTATCTGAAACAGATCAATGTGAATCTGACAATGTTTTATTACGTTGGCTGTTGTATGTTTTGTGGCAGTTCAGTGGTGAGTGGCGCTAAAAGTCTCTTTCGTGTTTGACAAGAACATACCGCTTACACTAAACCCTACCCTAAACCTAACCAATAGTGTTAACTTCAGATAAAAACAAAAAACAAAACACATTTGGTGATGTATTCATGCCATTGTAGCTTGCTTCTACAAGTCTTTGAGCATTTATTTATGACTCATGTTTCACGGGACTCATACACAAGTACTTTGCATCACAAGTGCAATGCTGTGTGAGCTACTGAGCAAGTTTACAACTGTATGCCAAAAAAGCCATATATTTGGAGCTAGTTATCTGAAGCAAACACCAAAATCTATTAGTTTATAAATGATGCACTACTTTTTTTGAGGTCATAATAACATAGTATTGTTCGAAAAGAAGCTTTTATTGATCAATAATCAACACCATAATCATAAATTGTGTGAAAAACAACCATCTGTCGGTTTTTATCTACCACTAGTGTTCATTTCAGCTGGAAACTGCAGTGAATTTGTATATAGAAGCAAAAATGTAGGTAAAGATATGTTTTTCCATTAATCCTTTGAGTTGGTTACAAGACACAGCAAAGAAAATACGAACATATGTTCACTGAAAAAAAAAATGTCTCTACTTACAATTGTAGAGAACTGCTACGAACTGCTGCGATATGTACAACAATCAGCTGGAAACTGCAGTGAATTTGTATATAGAAGCAAAAATGTAGGTAAAGATATGTTTTTCCATTAATCCTTTGAGTTGGTTACAAGACACAGCAAAGAAAATACGAACATATGTTCACTGAAAAAAAAAATGTCTCTACTTACAATTGTAGAGAACTGCTACGAACTGCTGCGATATGTACAACCAGCATATTGAAACATTGCCAGATTTAGTCTGAACACACTTCATTAAACTTTGAAAATGTCGTTAAATGTAAAAAAAATAATAAAAAAAATAAAAAATACGTAACATCATTTTACAAAATTTCATTACAAGCAAAAAAAAATATATATAATAGAAATTATGATCTTGTTCCAAATGGCACCCTCAGTCCTAGCGGCCCTCTTTTGTGTCCACACTTTTTAGACATAATGCTGTAGAGTCCGCAGCAGTGCGGCTTGGCAAACGTAGGTTCACCCTTCTCAATCATAAAATTACAAATGGCGCACCTTACAGTCTTGTGGCATTTGGGACAAGAACAATGTGGAAATAGATTCAGGAAGACGCTAACTCTATGGTTTCTTGTTTGGTCTTGAATAGTTGTGTAACTAGGAAGATATAAGTCCTCCATTGTGTGAAGTAAATGAGGGCGATGTGATTTTGGGGGCAACCTAGATATCCTTTTTTTTCAGCTGATGACCTTTTGAAGCAGGGATGTGATGTTTCATTACATTAGGAGGTGGCATTTCATTGACAGGAGTGTCCAACATTTCACTGGAAAGTAGTTAATAGAGAAGAGCGCAAGAGAGTTAGAAGAGAGATAGATAGCAAGAGGCCATGCAGCTTAACAATTTCATTTCCCCAAAAATATTATGACTTTAAACATCCATCCGTATGGCTTTCTTATGTTCTTCTAATTAGAAAGATAAGAATGAAATGAAATGGAGCTTTTATATAGATGGCTCCAAATGATATTTCTGATGCTCTGTTGTACATTTAAAGGAATACTTCACACAAAAATTACAATTCTGTCATCATTTAGGAGCTTAATGTCATCTGACTTTTTTTCTTCATTGAACACAAAAGGAGTTTTTTTCTTTTTCTGATTGTTCAGGCTGCACTCCTCCATGAAATAAAGATAATAAACAAATATCATTTGTCACATTCAGACTTGTCACAGCAGGTTATTTTTCGGCAATATTTGGTGACAATATAAACGATACTTGTCCATTTGTGTTCCATGAAAGAAAAAATGTCTTTCAACATCAGGGTGAGTAAATTATGACAGAATTTCCATTTTGGGGTGAACTATTCCTGTAATTCTGTAATAGCCTTATTTATATTCTCTCTCTCTCTCTCTGTCTCTCTCTCTCCAATTTAGGTCTGATTCGATTACAGGAGCTCATCAAGGCTCCATCTCGTTACAACATCCGATTAAAAATCCGGCAGCTACCAGCAGAAACAAAAGATGCCAAGCCCCTTCTTAAAGAAATGAAACGAGGGAAAGAGTTTCATGTGATCTTTGACTGTGGTCATGAAATGGCAGCTGGCATCCTTAAACAGGTGAGTCACTTTTATTAACTGATTTCACACTGAAGATTACAAAGACTGATGTGGAAAATCACCCCAAAATGACCCCCCCCACAGTTTTTAAATTATAAGAGTAAAACTCATTTTCATTACATTATCTAACTTGAACAAAAGTGAAGGATTGGGTTTTTATAAATAATGTAGCAGCGAGTCAAAGGTGTACAGAAAATTATTGCACATTCATTTAAAGAATTACGGATATGCATCTAAGAAAGACATAGACGTGGGATTTTTTTTTTTTAGTTTATTGTTATTATTTTATTGTAAAAAGTAACATCAAATGTTATGCCATTCTGCTGAGGAAATAGCTATGCATACATGCATACTGTACATATAAAAACAGAATTCACCATATACACAATTTAGTTTTCTTTCGCACAGAAAACTGAATACCCCACCTCCCTTTTCCCCTAATCATCTTTTCTCCCTTTCTGTTATATGAAGATTGCATTCGGTTGCAGCTGTCTCAAAAAAGTTTTACCATGCCTTCATTAGTTACTTTGCTGATTCCCAAGACTTTTATGTATAGATTTTATTGTTTTACCATTATCCTAGACCCAGACTTTCGGTCTTATTATTAACTTTGGAAGTATGAAAATCCATCATAAAATATTAAAGTTAGAAAAAAGTTGTCAAAAGGTTAGTGTATTTGCTTACCAAGAATATGAGAGTGTCAGTGAAGAGCATGCTTGATATGAAATATGATGAATGTGATGTGTGAAGTAAACAAAGAAAAAATCCAACATAGCCATTTCCACCACAGGATGCTACTAAACATCATTTGAGATGCTGATATAATTGTAAGTAGGCAAAACAAAGTAGCAATAGTATGCAATTTTTAACTGCAAGAGGAAAGTTCATTGAGACAAACTTTAAATGTTGGTTTGACAAAACAGTGTCTGAAATTATACAGTACCTACACAATTTGAAGGATAGCAGGCAGACAAACAAACAGATTTATACATTTTTCCACTCTGACAAATCAACTTGCATCATTTTATTGAAAACATGAAAGAATACAAAGGTTGGCCACCACTTTAGTGTGGAACTGAAGTTCTAATTTTATGTAGAATTATTCATTTTAAGTACTGAGTAATCATAGATTTTAGGAAACAAAGCAAGAGAACAACTGATCCTCAGTCTCAAGCAGGGCAGTGGTTTGGTGGAACTTTATGTATTTATTCTGCGAGTAGGGACTGAATAACTCCCTAAATGCTATAAAGACTCTGTGTTGTGTTGTATTGTATTGTACTGTAGAGGATTTAAGCCTCTTCAAGCAGAGCTGCAGGCACAATAACCTAAAAGCTTATTGAGAGTTCACGTCAAAAACTAGAAACAATTTCTCAACAATTTTCAGGGTTCCAACTCAGGGTTAAGCAGATCAACAAAACCTGTTTATCTAAAGACATTTATAAGTGCCTGTTATAATAGTCTCCTGAGACCCAGCCATAAACTTTTTTTTTTTTCTGTAGAAGACAATACATTTTAGCAAATTTCTCTGAGACCATACATGTCACAAAGTACTGTAAAGAGCACATTCAGGGCTTTTGAGACAAATGTTTGAAGGTTTGATCATGGAAACTCCCTCTACTTGGTCTTTAAAAATGACTGACATTAGCTATGTTTCCATCGCCTTGTTTTTATGCACATTTTGAAGTATCGCAGCAGAAACAAGTAATGGAAACACCAGATTTCGAATACAAAAAAATCCTTATTTTGCAAAAAAAAAAAAACATTCTCGCTTGAGGTGGTTTTTGACTTGTGCGAAAAAGAGTTAATTCAAATAATGGGAGATGGAAACACATTTACCGAATAAATTCCTCTATGTGCATCAAAAACTCATGTGACTTTGTACAATGGGACAGGATAACTTGCAACCTGGTCTCATAAAAATACGTACCTCTGTGTACTTTTTGTGCAACACCGTTTTTACGTACCTTACTGCACGTTTCGAGAGAAATGTCCACTGAGTGGAGCTAACACACGGGTTCAGTATGTGAACCCTGGTACATTTTTATTACGTTGATATAGGTACGTATTGCTGTGTTTTTATTATGTTGCTTCAGGTACGTATTGCGGTGGTTCAGAATTCAAATATCCGTGTACTGTCGCTAAAATTTAATGCTCTATCGTGTTGGAAATATGCCCTACACCAAACCCAACCCTAAACCTACCCGATAGTGTTAACAAATGCAAAACTGATATAAAAACACATTTGTTGATGTTTTGTCGAACCGTGGTTACACGGGATTCGAACTGGAGTTCCTCGCCTCTCAAGTACATCTCCGTACTCCGTGAGCTACCCAACAAACCTACCGTTGATGAAAACCCATAGATATGAAGCTGGATATGTGCGATGCTAACGTTCAAAAGCATCAGTTTTCAAATCTCCCAGCATATTAATATTGTTTTGAAGTCATAACCTGATATTCTTCAAGTAATTGTGCAAAAATTACGCTTTATTAATCGAGACTCTGTAAATTAGTGTGAAAAGGAATAAAATTTACTGCCTCTAGTGTTCATTTATTTTGGAAACTGCAGTGATATGTAGTTATTGGTACGTATTTCGCGTCTTGCTAAAAAGTGCCCAAGTACGTTTATGCCATGAGTCCAGGTAGATAACTTGACTAACCAGCGGACTGATCTCATTGCACAGCATGTTGCTATAGTCATTCTGAAATGCCTGAGCAAAGTCTGTCATCAAAGAATTTCCGTATAATTGCCTCCCAGAACTGTTACACGACTGTGTTCCCAAACAGCAGTCATCCACCTTCGAAAGCAATGACCCCATTTATTGTGTTTCGTCTGCTCGCTCTAAGGCGCAAGGAATTTATTTTATATAAAAAATATTATATTCAGTGGCTTCTCCTACTTTTCTTAGTGATATTTAGTGCCAGTTTATCAGGAAGTGACGATTTTGTTCTTTTTGACTCGTTGGATGGAAACGCTTCATTCGCAAATGTTTTATGCAATATTCCAATTTTGCGCCTAAGTTAAATTCGCAACTTTGGATGAAAACATAGTGATTGACTGAATGACTGAATTCAGCACTCTGTCTCATGTTCAAACTGTTTATAAAATACATGTCTCAGGAGTACTTTATAGGGATTCAAATAAAAAAAAATCATTAAACGGTGCCCCAAGAACATATTAATATGCAAGATGACAATGTTTAAAATATATATTATGTAATGTAAAATAGTATATCAAATCATTCTGTAATGCATTTCATAACATAGTCGAGAATCATCTCATCTCATCATCTCATCATTTGTATAATGTTTGTGAATGAATGAATGAATGAATGAATGAATCAATCAATCAATCAATCAATCAATCAATCAAAACATAAATTTAAGTTTGTGGTCCAAAATTAATATATATAATTTAGATGATATAGGAGTATAAAATGTTAAACATTGTCACCAACCAATTGCTACTCAAGTTATCTCAACTCAATCTAGAAGTGTATGTGAAGAACCAAATTAGCCATATACGAATTACAAAAATGAGAAGCTCTGACATGTTGCATTTTTTTTTTTTTACATTTACGCAAAATGTGAAGAATGAAGCCCTGGTCTTTCTGATCCCAAACGTGGCTTGTCTATGTGATTACTCTGCTGATATGGTGATTTTATCCCCTTTGTATGTCATGAAGGAGAAAAGTGCATGCATTGTTTTTGACCTGTTCATTTATTGTCTCTTTTGATCTTGTGTGTGAGATTGATTTGTACACAATCAGTGAAGTGTACAGGTTTCATTGATTACCTATCAGTCAGTCAAGCTTACATGCTCCGTTAGTCAGTATGTTTGCATGTAATTAGTCAATAGGGTAATGCTCATGATGTGAAGTGCCCTACAAGAATACTGCTCTTAACCACTGTTGTTCCATATATCTACAGTATACTGTATGCTATATTTTACTTTGAAAATGAAGCTGTAAATAAAACAAAGATGATTAGAATGTTTTATAAGAAAGTACTATTTCCGTCTTTCTGCTTAAATTCACGTGTCACTTGACATTTCTTTAATTATTAGTTATTAAAAAAAACATTTTTAAATAAATCCTTTATTTATTTTTTATTTTAATTTTTTCATTGTAGGGTATAATGCAATCTAATCTTAATGGGAAACACTGATTAAATAAAGTGTGCCAAACAATGGATAAGGATATGCACTGCTAGAGTTCTGTGAATAGCCTTGCAAAGAGAAAACTGATATTTCAATGTGTGACTTAACTGCAAGAATTTTCGCCCAATTACAGGAATAATCAAATATTAAAGTGGGTATTATTAAGCTAGAGATTGACTCACAGACCTCGTTAATCAGTTTCAGACCACTGAAGTAATAATGAAGATACTCATTATTAGTGGCAGTGGATATATGCTTCTATAATGGGCAGCTCTCAGAGGGTTTGTGTGATATCCACATTGGAAACTCTTGGCTTTGTGAAGTCGTCCACACTTTTGAACTTTGCAAAATCTGCTCAGGCTACAGAGACATTATTTCCCAACCATATGTTTCACACAAGACTGAATTTAATAATTAATTTAACTTTGGGGCTGATGATGGCAATGATAACTGGGTCTAGCAAGGATGTAATATTTCAGATATTTGGATCTATCAGATTAGTTATTATTATTATTATTATTAATAATTGTATTTATTTTTTATTTTATTTATACAAAAAATAATGATAGTCCAGGCTTATTGTGTATACCGAAAACAATTATACTACACTTATAACAATTTGTAAACAGAATATCAGAAGGAAATATTGCTGCTGTACATTTAAGTCTTCTATACAAATGCACA
Source organism: Sinocyclocheilus rhinocerous (assembly GCF_001515625.1). Taxonomy (NCBI): domain Eukaryota; kingdom Metazoa; phylum Chordata; class Actinopteri; order Cypriniformes; family Cyprinidae; genus Sinocyclocheilus; species Sinocyclocheilus rhinocerous. The sequence goes on along the minus strand of NW_015652287.1, from coordinate 297,625 downwards.
CATTATTTCATGGACTGTGGGTTTGCTGTTGCATCTAATATAATTTGAACTGCTCTGTCCTTACAATAACAGCCTCTTTGCACTGTCAGCATTACACTTTTACAAAATACACTGTGATGAAATGTGCCACTCAAACTGTTAAGATCAGACTGAAATGACCAGGGACTTGTTCTGTTACCGTTATAAAATATACTACAGTCCTACACAATTTAATACAGTATACTACAGTTTAGGATGCTTGTGTTTGTCCGCCCAAAAAAAGGTTACAAACAGCAGGGTAAAAAAAATATTACAGTAAATAAATACTACTAATAAAATGCAAGCAACATTTTATATTGCATAGCTGGGATAGCAAAATAAATAGGCTTCTCAAGTTTTAAAATAGTAGAAAACACTTTTCATATCTTTTGTTACTGATGTCAAAGGAGAAATATGACTAATTCTAACATTAGCCATATAGCGTTTTTTATGTTAAAATAACTATCTATCTATCTATCTATCTATCCATCTATCCATCCATCCATCCACCCACCCATCCATCCATCCATCCACAGTTGAAGTCAAAAGTTTACATTCACCTTGCAGAATCTGCAAAATGTTAATAATTTTTTATCAAAATAAGAGGGATCATACAAAGTTCATGCTACTGTTTATTTAGTACTGGCCTGAAAAAGATATTTCACATAAAATATGTTTACATATAGTCCACAAGATAAAATAATATTTGAATTTATAAAAATTACCCATTTCAAAAGTTTACACACACACACTTGATTCTTAATACTGTGTTGTTACCTGAATTATCCACAGCTGTGTTTTTTGTTTAGTGATAGTTGTTCATGAGTCCCTTGTTTGTCCTGAACAGTTACACTGCCTGCTGTTCTTCAGAAAAATCTTCCACAAATTATTTGGTTTTCCAGCATTTTTTTGTGTATTTGAACCCTTTCCAACAATGACTGTATGATTTTAACATCCATCTTTTCACACTGAGGAAACCTGAGGGACTCATATGCAACTATTACAGGTTCAAACGCTCAATGATGCTCCAGAAGAAAAAACAAAACAAACATCCATTAAGAGCGGGGGGGTGAAAACTTTTGAACAGAATGAAGATGTGTACATTTTTCTTATTTTGCCTACATATCTTTTTTTTTTTTTTTTCATTTAGTACTGCCCTTCAGAAGCTACAGAAGATACTTACATGTTTCCCAGAAGACAAAATAAGTTAAATTTACTCTGATCTTAAAATTCACTTTCACCACCCGGCTCTTAATGCATTGTTTTCCCTTCTGGAGCATCAGTGAGCATTTGAACCTTCTGTAATAGTTGCATATGAGTTCAGATCAGTACTAAATAAACAACAAAATGCATTTTGTATGATCCCTCTTATTTTGGTAAAATAATTAACATTTTGCAGATTCTGCAAGGTGCATGTAAACTTTTGACTTCAACTGTAGGTAGCCTATATTATTTCCTCAAGTACCACAAGTCCAAGAACTCAAAACAGTATGCTACAGTGTATTTCTTTTCCACAAGAGGAAGCTTGACTTTCATTACATTTTTATGCACTTGTATGATAAGCATTTTTAGAGCTGTGTTGGGTTGACACAGCCAGAAACATCAGACTGGACTTCCTCCATATTTTACCCTTAGTGAGTCAGTTATATGCTAACTGGAATAATAGTGTATTTGTCTTCTGGTGTTTAGGAATAGTATTATCCATCATAATACCTCCATATTACTTCTCTATGACTACAATTTTCATGATATGACCACCTTAAGAAAGTTCAGCGCTATAATGATCTAAATGGTGTCCGTTTTAATTCATGTTCTCCCGCTGGCTATCCTACCGACAGTTTTACTCACTAATGGTGCGAGTACTGCTAGCTCATCGAAGTAAATATGAGTTTCCACCGGCAGTCTGTAGATTTCTCCTGGAGCTTTTCCAGTCCACCTGGACACAATACCACCTGTTATTAACAGCGCTAGACCACACAACAACAAATGTAATTACTGACCTGACCTCTACCCATTCTAATCTCCCTCGCCAGGCTGACAGCGGTAATAATGTGTGATTTATAATCGTTCTAGCAGTCTGAGTGTGTATCACACACACACACCTGTGTCACACAGCAGCTCCTGGTAATACAGCTGAAGATATCACAGGGTGAGCAATGTTAAAGAGGTCTATTTCCATCCGGCGCACAGCACAGGGCACAATTAGCTCACGTGCTAATACAGGATCTCATCTGTGATGTAGCAGCTGTTACCAGACTCACTTGCACGGAGCCGCCTCATGTATGTTTCACATTGCCCTGAAGTGCGCACTAAATAGAGCGAATGCAACAGGCTGACACTTGGGTTTAGACGATTGTTGTTCCAACATTTAGCAACACAACAGCTTGGCCCATAAATTAATTATTGTTATGGATTGAGTTGTCTGTCAGTCTGCGAGAGATGCCGCGTGAATGCGTGGTTGGGTTGGCGTGAGAACCCGAGAGCTCATTACAGCTATGGAGAAAAACAAGCAATGAGCAAAATAAAATCCCATCTGCTCTTCTTTTAAATATTTTGTCTTCTCCAAGAAATAGAAGCTGAGCTTAGTGCTTTAAAACACTCTCGATGCATATCTGCTTTTTAATTAACTTATTAGTATTATAATAATTATTTTATTAAATTACTGCTGCACTGAAAATGATATTTTGGACCGATTTTAAAAATGCTCTAATTAATTATAGCCAAGTTCTTCTTTTTTTTTTTTGGTCCAAATGTTAATTTTTTTTTCTGATATTAATTTGAATTTATATTCTAATATTTTGAGATACTGGATTTTTGACTTTTATGATCATAAAAGACTTTTTTCTAATCATCATCAAAAAAAACATATATATATTTTGAAATGTTTAAATGTAATGCATCTAGAATATATGAAAGTTACAAAAAATAAGTTACAAAAAAATAACTTTTTCACGATATTCAAATTTTTTGAGATGTATTAATATAATAAAAATATTATTTATTATATTATATTATAATAAATATATATATATATATATATATATATATATATATATGCTTTTATTTATTTATTTTTCATTCATTCATTCATTCATTGAATTTTCATAGGCCTCACAATGCACTAAATAAATGACATTTCCCTTTTTTTTTTCAGTGTGGAAACCACCAAAATGACCACACCAAATCCACTCTGAACACTATATAAATTATCATATTGGTAACACTTTAGATTAGGGAATTAGGGAACACTATTTACAATTAACTAGATATCTATTAGCGAGCACATTACCAGTGGTGAATACCTGGAAGCCACACTTAAGTCAAAGTGAAGTAAAAATGCAAAATGGAAAAGGAGCAAATAAAGATTTTAAAAAAAAAAGTTTATACGCAGTTTGAGCAGCAAGACTGTGTTCAGTTTTAAGCATTTCTTTCATTTTGTATCTTTGGGTAAGCATGAGAGGCACTTCATCCGGTACTTAGTCTCTGTCATTTCAACAGAAGAAAACATTTCTAGAATCTGCATCTGAAGTGCCATTTAGATGTATTTACACAGTTTAATGGCGCTCAGATGGGACATGGATGCATTTAATCTGCAGTTACTGATGCACATATAATGCTTTGTTTTAAAAACAAAATGATGAATACCAATATTTGAAATTATTTAAAACATGAAAAAAAAATTTTGAAATGTAAAATTAAAACCACCAGGTGGCAGCAAGTCACTGTTAACGAGTGAGTCATTGAGATTCAACCGATTCATTCAAACGGCTGATTCATGCAGGAACGAAGCATTTGACTGTGTTAATGAGTGAATCACTGAATCATTTATTCAACAGATTCGTTCAAAAATGCAAGACGCAAAACAGCGCTGTGATCTTTGTTTGGAACTATTTTCTTTGGCAAAATTGAGCAAAAACAGGCAATATTGTGTCTAAAATGTAAGTCACTTAATTCTAACTGTATTTAACATGTATAAAATCAATATTACATTTGTTATCATGCTGATATCTGGAGAAAAACGGCACTCTTCGTCTGATATAGATGAACTGTATTAAATGATATAAATATAAAAGACATGCAGAGGCATTTCTGCCATCTACAATTTAGAATGCCTTGAATTTTGATGATTCTAAATGCGTTTTAATAGACTGAATCACACAGTGTATGTGTGCACTCTCTGTGTGTGTTTTTTTACTCGATATGTCAGATCGCACATCGTTAAAACAACACTTACCATATTATCGCAGACGATATAGGCTACTGTATATCGCACACCCCAGCCTCGACTTGAGTGGAAAATGAAATCATTTGCTGTTGTGTGAGCACTCGTTTGCAAATGAGCAAAGGTGTTTTTAGGAGTCTAACTTGGAAGTGCCAGACCACTGATTCGTCAAAACCTGCTTTCTTGCAGTCTGTGTTCTTTGTAGTAAGTAACAAATATGCTTTGGGGAAATGTATCAGAGTAAAAATGTACATTTTAATTAGGAAATGTAGTGGAGTAAAAGTGAAAGTTGACAAAGTACTGTAACAAAGTATTATTACTTCGTTATATTACATCACTGCATATTACTAGTATATTAGCTGTTTTTTAGAAGTACTGTAACAAAGTATTATTACTTTGTTATATTACACCACTGCATATTACTAGTATATTAGCTGTTCATTAGTAGGCTACTTATAAAGCACATACTAAAGCATGACCATATTTTAGATCCCTCACTACACCATACCTAAGCATAACGACCACAACATCTTTCTTACTATTAAATTAGGAGTTTATTGAGGGAAAACATTTGGTTACACTTTATTTCGATAATCCACTTGAGACATTCTATTAACTATAAGTAACTTTGTAACTACATGTCAACTAATTCTGATTAATTTGCAACTACATGTCTACTAACTCTCAGAGTAGACTGTTAGGGTAGGTTTAGGGTTAGTAGAATAAGTTGACAAAGAAAGTGTTAGAAGATATTAAGCAGACAGTCTACTAATACTCTACTAACTGCTAGTTGACATGTAGTTGCGAAGTTACTTGCTGTTAATAGAATGTCTAAAGTGGACTATCGAAATAAAGTGTTACCAAACATTTTGTTAATCATGAATATGTGTTCGCTAAATTTAAGTGTTAACAGAATTTTCTTACCATCTGAATTCTGCAGTTAGCACAGCCTCAGCTGCTACACTGTAACCGATTTTTGTAATTTGAACAGTATTATACTGTAATATGTACAGTAAGATACTGTAAAATGTGTATACAGTATTTGACTGTAAACCGCAAAGGATTACGGGAAAATATACGGTCTAAATTACTGGCATCCAGCTGCCAGTAAGTTACTGTAAAATTTACAGCAACCTATTTACAGTGTACTACAGGCGACGCATCTCGCCAAACCACACTTACCAAGAGCAGACAGCACAGAATGAGCTATGTGCCAGTTACAAAGGACACAGTCTTGCAGTCAAAGAAAGCTGGGCTGAGCGCAACCGAATACATAGGTTTTGAGATGTGGTTTTCAAGGTTGAGCTATGCATCACCGATGGTACCAAGCAAGACATCCAGTGGCCAAAGATATCCAGCTGTATATAGGTGTACATAAATCCACATTAAAAGAACATGTTTTGTGTGAACGGCCCCTAAATCTACCAGACTGACAAATTTGATTAGACAATGGATTGATGTGGAAAAGAAACAATACACTGACTTCTAATTTTTTTTTTTTTTTTATGTCAGTGCTTCACTGATTAGTGTAATGTCTTTCATTGTCTCAAATATTGATATTGATTTGTGCAGTTCATTGGATTATTTTGCATGTTGTGTAATCACACTAAAATATTTTATAATAATATAACACAATAATATATAAAATACATATACACTTTTTAAAACCAGATTGGTTTATTTAGAGATAGAGCACAGACTTTGCATGGATGTCACTCTGTATTGTATTTATGGGTATTAGAGAGAGCTCAGGGTGTTTCATGGGTTTAAGGGAAAGATAGACTGAAAGCTTCAAATGATTTCAGCTCTCAGTCCTTCAGCATATAAAATTATTACAAGCCGCAGAACATCATATAAACAAGAAATGCCATCATTTTCGCCTGCCAATCCTTCGATTCAGTAATAAATTGCACATTTTCAGAGAATAGCGTTACTGCTCCCTTGTCTCAAAATGGTTTTGTTCATGGTTCTCAATATTTTTTCAGGCTCTTGCCATGGGAATGATGACAGAGTATTACCACTACATTTTTACTACCCTGGTAAGTTATGCATGAGTCTTTATATTATAAATCACATTCAAAATCACAGTGATATTCATAAAATCATTTGGATTTCAGGCTATTATATTCCGTAAGTAGGAACATAGAAGCTTCTTTTTTTTTTTTTTCCAGTGCTGTTTCCTATTTTCTTCGAGATATGCCAAGAAAACTTATTATTATTTTAAAATGACTTTTTTCCCTATCCCATTTGCAGGCCTAAGTTATATAAAAATGTTTAGCAAGTTATTGTGATGTATTTATATTTAATTCAATACACAAATAATTTATACAACAGTTAAATCTATAAAAATTGACTTTTTTTTTTTTTTAAGAATACTTATTTTTTTCCCTATATTTTTGTGTCAATAGAAAAACTGTCAAATAAAGGAAATAACATATATTGTATTTATTTGTTTCATGGCTGGTAAATTTATGACATCTTATGACATCAAGGAAGCTCACTAGATTTTAGACTAAAGCTTGTATATAACACACATTACTTTTGCAGTTTTATTTTTTTTTAAATCACATTTCAGTAAATTTATAAACTTTTCACATATTTTAGGATCTCTTTGCGTTGGATGTGGAGCCCTACCGCTACAGCGGGGTCAACATGACAGGATTCCGGATCCTAAACACAGAGAACAGCCAGGTGTCCTCCATCATTGAAAAGTGGTCCATGGAGCGTCTGCAGGCGCCTCCTAAACCAGACTCTGGCCTGCTGGATGGTTTCATGACAGTAAGACGCTTTTACAGCATGTTCTCTTTGAAAATATTTAGGCCAATGATTTTCAGCTGGCTTTGGTTCAGGACTCAGATTTTACATGCCATCATGTGGCAACCATACACGTTTCAAAATTAATACTTTATTTTGACATTCTCCTAACTTTAAGTAACATTTCAACCAGTTATTAGAGTATTAGTTGACTGTCTGCTTGATATCTGCTAACACGTAACACTTTTGATGGTCCCCCAACAGACATTCTACTGACTATAAGTAACTTTGCAAGTACATGGCAACTTATTCTACTAACCCTAGCCCTAGTGCATTTATACCTAGCAGAGCATGTGAGCGGAGTGATTTTTTTACTTTACATTTATGTATAAGGCTTGCAACTTCGTTGAAACAATATCTGGACTCCATAGCTGCTCTACTATTCTCGATCTCTACAGATTCTCGATCTCGAACAAGCAAATGACCAAACGGCATTCTGGGTTGAGCGAGCGGCACTGAGCGTATTGAGCGAGCGGAGCGGAATCTTCAGAAAGGCGCTCTGCGCTCTTAAGGAAATATTACCACTCCGCTCCCCGCTCCGCTCCGCTCACATGCTCTGATACCTAGCTATAAGCCTGCCCTACTAACAGTCTACTAATACTCTTAATACAGAGTTAGTTGATATGTAGTTGCAAAGTGACTTATAGTTAGTAGAACGTCTAAAGTGGACTATTTAATACGTTGTTTCTCATACAAAGTAAACAAAAACAAATTAAAAAGTAACATCAAATAGTTTAATACATATACAGTATATAATAATTCAACAAACAGCACATGGTCAACACACACCATATTTATCGTTGTTGCAATCGAACTTGCATTTAATGTAGTTCGTGTTATTTATTCCAAGTAGTTTTGGTTCATGGTTTTCAAGGGTGAGGTCATGTCACGCAGCCTGTCTATGCTGGCATCTGTTTAACTTGGCTTGACCATGTGACAGATGAATTTGTGCCAAAATACCATTGAGTTTGACTGCTAACTATTCATATACAGTACATGGTTAGTTGGATTTTAGTATTTAGTGTTTTCTTTTCAATGAATCAGAACAGAGATCGGACAGATTTTGGGGATTATTGTTTTAAGTCTCTTGCCTGTTATTTACAATAGTTATAAGTCATCAGAAAAGCATGGTATGAAAATACAGTCAAGGTGATAACAGTAGAGTTTGTTTTTAATTGATGCTGCAGGAAGTTGTTTGCTCTGTCTGTGTATAGCACTATTCCCCAGAGAACTCGAACCCACAACCTGCAGGGTATGCTGCGATCTGAAGCGTGTGTGATAAACAAGGACTCTGCTGTAGTGATCTAAAAACTGTCTGATATCAGCATACTGGCAGTATCCCAGTTCTTCCTCAACAGTGGCTCTCCTATCCGGGAAAAGGGCCAACATATGAACTCACTAGAGGATGGGTGAGACGGAAACAGAGGAAAGATGAGAGCTCACATGCCAAAACGATCTAACCTGCCAAAATAACTCTCATGGGACACAACACAATGACACTTCATTGGACTCGTTCCTTCACGTCCTGTTTAGAGAGAAATTTACCCAGCTATGATAAGTGAAGACTTAGATTCTGTCATGATTTACTCACGCTCATGTCATTCCGAACCTGTCTGTCTTCTTTGGTCTGTGGAACACAATAGGAGATATTTAGCAGAATGCAGGGGGACCGTGGGTGCTTAAAGTCATGCCTTTTAATCTCCTTTATAAATTTAAGGTCAGTAAAAAGCTCTTAAATAATAATAACATCTTGGAGCTCATCACAAGTCTGCTGCAGGCTTGAGTTGTGTCGTTTTGTTCTGGTATGGAAATACAGTAATATTTTTATTTGTTCAGGTCTTTAAAAGGTCTTAAAGGGATACTTAATCCAAAAAAACAAAGCTCTGTTATCATTTACTCATTCTCAACTCATTCCAAACCCATAAGACTTTAAAGACACAAACGAAGATACAGTATTGTTAATATTTTGATATCAGCGATTTTAGATTAAGCTGCATATAAATATGGGTGATTTTCAGTTTTTGTTGGGTCTTGAAAGGGTCTTAAAAAGCCTCAATTTGCCCTTCTACAAATTAAGGCCTAAAAGGTCTTAGAGCAGAAAGTCATAAATTCTTAAAATCTTGACATTGAATGTTGCATGTACTGCAAACAATTTCTATCTCCCTCAGTATTTTTGTCTTGTTTTCTAATACAAATATATGAACTTCCTTAAATCAAGATACATTTTATGCTTAAAACAACAAATACATGTCAAAATATATGTCAATGATGTATATTCAAAGGGAAACGTTTTTACTTAGAATTTTTCTAAGCCCATTAGCAGATATTTGCCCTTGGTTTAATAATAAAAAAATAAAAAAATAAAAAATTTTAATTAATTTTTCAGAAAGACTTTTTTTTATCTTATGACATTTTGCTTCTCAAGCAAATCTGTCTTGATTTAAGAATCTTTAGGCATTTGCATTGGAAAACAAGACAATAATACTGAGGAAAACTTTTTTTTTGTGAAATGAAATTAAAATGAAAAGTAATGTTACATAAAAGTAGACCAAATGACTCAGCTGTGTTATATTCCATGTCTTCTAAAGTAGTCATTGACGTCAAACCTGACATGACCTGAGATGATGTGACATAGTTGAATTCAATTCATTCATTGTACGTCTGTAGAAGAACGATTTGGAATATAGTTCACAAGTTGTATGGAACTTTTTATATTGCATTTTTGGAGCTTAACAGTGTGAATTTTCGAAAACATCTCTTTGTTCAAAACATCTCGTGGCAGAACTAAAATCATTCAGCTTTGGAACAGCATGAGGGTGAGCAATCCTTGAATAATTTGAAGAAAGAATCCAGTAGAGAGTGAACTATATCCAAACACTCATGGCAGTGGATATAGACAGCTGAAGGGAGGCCAGCTGGAAGGTAAATTTCCCCTTTCTAACCCAGTCGATTAAAAGACTCAAAGCCTTTAATTAGCTGACTCAGCCTGTCTTACAGTACAGCTCACACAGTAACTCATCAGTCTATCTTCACTCATCGGCTCAGAAAAAGACAAACTCTCTCTATTCAAGACTGTCTATCCACATGTCAATCCCTTTCAGCTATAACATTGATGGCCATGATTATTTAGAAACCATAATGGTTCAGGTTTTCCTGAGAGCTGCATTTGAAGGCAGGCGTTAATTAATCAGCCAAATGGCAATCAGTCAGAGGCTAATGCATACTGACACTGTGAAAAGTTTCCGTAAATGTTTGATTAGCAGTTTCACTGGTTCGCTATATTTATGGTTCTGTTAAAGCTTTATATTGAACCACTGAAACATATTGAGCTGAGATTGTAACAAATACTTAGTGAGAAAAACAGAGTTGTGGCCATTATAATTGGTTCTTTTTACATTGTCAATATTTATTTATTTTTAGCATTTGTTCAAAGCAACATTTTAAGTTTAGCAAATTCTAAAATAGTTTAGCTTTAGATAACACAACCACAGTCATTTCACTGACTATTGCATATTGATTAAGAAAATTGCATACAATACTGGCAAGCACTTGAGAAAATTGCAAGCTCCACTGCAACACAACTTCCAAGACTCAAAATGTCAGATTAATATTAGGGGTGCCTGTGATAAAGAAAGTGAGAAAGATTTTGGATTTTCCAAACTTAGACAGATTCATCCAATTAATTAATTAATTAATTAATTAATAATAAAATAACTGCTTACCCTAATAATAATAATAATACTGATACTACTACTACTACTACTACTACTACTACTACTAATAATAATAATAATAAATAAATAAATAATTTAATGATTTTAAAGGGGTCATATGATGCGATTTAAATTTTTCCTTTCTCTTTGGAGTGTTACAAGCTCTTGGTGCATAAAGAAGATCTGTAAAGTTGCAAAGACTAAAGTCTCAAATCCAAAGAGATATTCTTTATAAAAGTTAAGAGTCAGCCACGCCTACCTAAAACGGCTCGTTCTAACACGCCCCCACATGTCTACATCACTATGTGGGAAGATTTGCATAACAACGCCCAAATGTTCACGCAAAGAAAGAAAGCATAACTTTTATTCTCGCTGTAGTATTGATGCCGCCGCCATGTTGTGAAGACGCTGTGTGCTTCGTTGTCAAAGCGAATCTACTTTGTTTGGTCTTCCAAAAGAAGACGATATC
>NW_015652287.1:282999-284712 GCF_001515625.1 Sinocyclocheilus rhinocerous | reverse complement strand
AGACGGCATCACAGTATGGTAAGGGGTGTAACATTTCCGTCACACGCTTGAGGTGTTCGGCCAATCACAACGCACTGGATAGTTGGTTAATCAGAGCACACCTCGCTTTTCAGACCGATTAGTTTTGTAAAAATCGACGCGTTTCAGAAAGGCGGGGCATAGAGGAGAAACAATAATGTACAGTATGTGGAAAATAATGTGTTTTTTGAACCTTAAACCGCATAAACACATTTCATTACACCAAATACACAAAATAATGTTCTTTTTAGCAGCATCATATGACCCCTTTAAATCTCTTGATGAACAACAATTCTTCAAGCTTTATTTATTTCTTTATATTTTTTTAATGGAAAGTGTAGCAACACTGTTGTATTATTGTTTTCTGATAGGGCTGGTGTTTGTGAAATTCGTTCATGGTTAGTGGGATATCAAATTCCACATATTTTCTCTTTGGACAATAATTAATCTTCATACGGTGAAAGGCTACCCTAAGTCCCGGTTTAACATGGGTAATGAAAATGACCTAACAAGGTCCTCAGACTTATTAGCATAATTTCCTTCGGTGCTAATTGCTTCAGCTTCTGTCTGATTTACTTGGAAAGAGCTCATCTACAGGACAACTCATCATTGAGCAGAAAAACGCCCATTCATGGCTGCAGCGCCAATGTTCTTGTGGATTTATCTAAGGAGATAGACCAGAAAAAGTGTCCAGATAAAAAGGTCTTTACTGGGACAGTAAATGTTACCAGTTATAAAAATGTTACCAGTAAAATGGTACTGTTTTACTATTGTTACTGTCTTAAAATGAGCAATCATGGTGATGTTTCCATGCAATTAAATTTTTTATGTATTTTTTTTTATTTATTTTTTTAGCAATTGTATCAATAGTTTGACAACTTTTTACCTAAGACCAGAGTGCGAGCATGATGTGATTGTTACTTATGTTCCTGAGGCAAGATCAGACATGAAATGCTCTGAAACCTCGGAGAGCTTCTTGGAAAAAGTTATCCACAAGATCACAGTTCATTTTCAGAGAAAGTGACGTATGGAAGTGAGTAGTGTCTTCAAAAGTACCTGTACAGAGTACTGACTCTATTTTGGTGTTTGCACATTAGCATCAAAGCATCAAAAGTTTATACTTAGAATATGTTTTACTGGTATTGATACCGACTACTGTTCACTAAATTTTGGTGTCTTAGATCACTAGAATTGTGAGCAATCAAGTCAAAATTGTAAATATTCTTAATGGAGCAAGAGATGTCTAAATAAATAAATAAATTAGTGCTGTCAAAATAAGGGTGTTAACACAGGCAATTAATTTTTCCAGTTTAACAGCGTTAAAAATATTTTACGTAGTTAAAGGTGCAATAGGTGATTGTCTTCAGAAACATTTTTTGTTATGCTGGTTGAAAATCTCTTCACATCCCGATAGCAAGCATTAAGTTAAGTGGTCTAAGTGTATTTATCTGTACTTATATATTCTGTGGAAGGCGTAGGACCAAGAAATGTTCGTCCAATCAAAACGCTCGGTCCGAGCGTTTTAATTGGCTTTCCTACCTGCCTGTCAACGTATGTATTAGCATACCTCTGCGCACCCTGTTCAAGCAGACAGGATACGTCATCAGCGCGTTCACGCACGCTGTGCAGACAGAGCGAGAATGGCAGACAAACATCAACAACCCGATCTTCCTTCCTGGTATTGTAGCACTTTTA
>NW_015652287.1:281412-282949 GCF_001515625.1 Sinocyclocheilus rhinocerous | reverse complement strand
TCCCAATTCCAGTCCTCGCGCATGTATTTTGCATGTCTCGCTTAGTTAACACACCCGATTCAGATAACCAGCTCGTCAGAAGAGAGCTATGTGCATGAACTGTGTTCCGATAGATATGATAACACAGTGTTCATTGCTCCCTACTCCCTGTGCAGGGGAAATCCGTGGAAATTTACTTAACTTCGGAACATGGGCTGGAATTGGGAACCGCTGATGTAGCCTATTGTAGTAATGTTGTCTCTGGTATTCTGGTCTGTGAGCGTGCGTTCAGGGGGCGTGGCTTTGGACGGCGATTGCAGGGAGGGTGGGACATTCGCTTTCAGTGCTATCACGCTAAAGTTAGCATTTTCCAAGATCTCCTACTGCACCTTTAATGCAGGCGCGGAGCTAGGGTTGGCAACCCCCAGCCCTAAGAATATTAGGGCTAGGGTTAGGGTTGGCCACTCCACTCACAACTGCTGCTTCTGTCTCTTTTTTTCTTCAAAAGAATTGTGTTTATTTAGACGCAGAATGTCTTTACGACCACATCAAATGGGAGACTTTTCAGACGTGCACTCCACTTCACCTCAGCACCAGGCAAACGAGCCCAGAAAACGGTACAGGTGATGAGGAGAACAACAGCGAACTGCCATCAGATGAGACTGATGTCATATGAGGCCATATGTCAGTAAAACCTAATTTTCCTGTCTTGTCAGTCGTTATACTGTGCTCGTAGCACGTACTCTTCAATGGGACACACAAATACGGTGGTGCGCACTGTAGACTGTATCATTTCATATTAAAGCACGAATGAAACTATGAGCATGCGTGTCAGATCTGCGTCAAGTTCAGCAGAGGCAACTCTTAAAGTAATAGCAGCCAAATATCCTAATAACACAGCTGCTGTGATGTCTGTTAATCAAAGAAACAAAAGCAAAAAGAGGAAATCAATAACTTTTGAAGCTTTTAGGATTTATCTCTATTTAATTTAGAATTTAGTATTCAATAACTTTATTCAATTTCTGTATATTTCCTACTTTCTAAAGGGCACAAGTAAATATGACATTTATTAAATTGGGTTTATGTGAGGATTGGGTAACACTTTATTTTAAAGGGGTCATCGAATGCAAAATTCACTTTACATGTTGTTTGAACATAAATGTGTGTTGGAAGTGTGTGTACACATCCACCCTATAATGATAAAAATCCACCCACTGTTTTTTTTTAAATCCCTATTTTAAAATCCCCTTTCTCAAATCAGGCTGTTCTGAGATTCCTGGCAGAATGACGTAGTTCTGCACAGGCCCCTCCCACGATAGTTGATTGACACGCCCTGAGTGAGCTGTCATCAGTCCGCCATTGTGTCGACTCCGGTGCAGGGGAAGTAGAATGTCTCTGATTAAGCGATTGAGGTGTTTTGTTGTTGGATGTAATAATGAACATAGCAGTCATCATTTTATCCTGACATCTGAGCCGCTGAAGACGCAGAGGATTAACGTTACTTTCATTTTTGAAGGGAGTGCACCGATCCCCGATCTGCCTAAATGCGTCTATGTTC
>NW_015652287.1:278789-280039 GCF_001515625.1 Sinocyclocheilus rhinocerous | reverse complement strand
TGGCTTTTTTTTTTTTTTTAATCTCCAAGACCATCAAAGAGCGGGAACCCGTCTTTCTGCAGCTCCTGATTAGTCATCCTGCTTCGTGAGTCTGTGTTGATCAGACGTTTCAGCTCAATCCGTAATCAAGCAGGATTAGTGAAGGTCTCCTGAATCAGAGAAAACGATGGTCAGAAAAATGAAGATTGATTACAGTTTGCTTTTATTCAAACGCAGCCTCCCCCTTTTCTCTCTGCTGGAGTGATTCATATTCTAGTTAATTGCTTAAAACTAAAGCGTGTTCCTGTCTTCTGCTGCTAATTGCTGTTTTGCAGAGGTGGGCAAATGAATCATTAACAAATAAATGATTTGGGCACAGGGAATTGTCCAACTATTTTGCAAAGTTTATTTCATCAAACTGTATTCTCGGCTTTACTCAGCTTTCTTGTGACCTGTTTTTTTTTTAAGAAGTCGGAAATCTTTTTTTAAACGGAGGTGGAATCTGTGGTCTACAAAGCTGCTCATGATTGATGTTGGAGTAAAAGAAGTAAAAGATTATGGTTACGTTTCATGTATAAATAATCCTTTTGTAACACAATGTTCCTCCGGTGTATATGGTGTATATATGTGTGTGCGGTTGCGTTTAGTGAATTTTAAAGGAAGGTTTTAAGTTTTGCAGTCTACGTCATAATATTGATGATGCTAAAATGCTTGCATACTGAAGGTGTTGTTGTTTGAACATAAATGTGTGTTGGAAGTGTGTGTACACATCCACCCTATAATGATAAAAATCCACCCACTGTTTTTTTTTAAATCCCTATTTTAAAATCCCCTTTCTCAAATCAGGCTGTTCTGAGATTCCTGGCAGAATGACGTAGTTCTGCACAGGCCCCTCCCACGATATTTGATTGACAAGGCCGTCTTACCTTAGACCCGCCCTGTGTGAGCTGTCCGCCATTGTGTCGACTCCGGTGCAGGGGAAGTAGAATGTCTCTGATTAAGCGATTGAGGTGTTTTGTTGTTGGATGGAATAATGAACATAGCCGTCATCATTTTATCCTGACATCTGAGCCGCTGAAGACGCAGAGGATTAACGTTACTTTCATTTTTGAAGGGAATGTGCCAATCCCCGATCTGCCTAAATGTGTCTATGTTCGCGCAAATCATTCATGATCCAGCTTCATCTACGTACAGAAGAAGTGAGTATAAGGGTTTTTTTATGAATCTTTGCAAACGCCTTTCCTAATAATGTGCTAGTTAGCAAGTTTCGC
>NW_015652287.1:275402-277786 GCF_001515625.1 Sinocyclocheilus rhinocerous | reverse complement strand
ATAATTACATGCAAGTAACCCTAAGACAAACCCTAATCCTAACCCTAACCATATAGTAATTACGTACATGTAGTTAATTAATATTACTCAGTACTTAAATATACAGTATTATTACACTGTAACAAGGACACCTGAAAAATAATGTGTAACTGAAAATTGTTTTAAGTTCACTTAGTAGTAGAAGTTGTTATTTTTTTTAAAGTGTAATAAATGTTCAAATGGATAGCTTTCAATTATACTGTAATGTTAAATGGCTATAGTCAATGGTTAAATATTGAAAAAAATAACAATTTCCTAGAGACATCAATAGTATTGTTATCAGTGATACTCGCCTTCAGTCATACAAGCATTTAACATTTATGAATGAATTAAATGTCAGTAATGAACAACTGCACAAATTATAGCGATCACGAGGAATGTTCTATTCTATCCCAAACGCCTACAGTAAAGTG
Organism: Sinocyclocheilus rhinocerous; assembly: GCF_001515625.1. Lineage (NCBI taxonomy): Eukaryota > Metazoa > Chordata > Actinopteri > Cypriniformes > Cyprinidae > Sinocyclocheilus > Sinocyclocheilus rhinocerous. The sequence continues at coordinate 277,334 of NW_015652287.1, read as the reverse complement.
GGTATAGCCTACAACACCCCATCAGTTATATTTAGGTCAATAGTGCCACCTGTTGGCGCAGTTTTGTAACTTAGAGAACAACTCCCGTTATGTCGAGATAACGAGAAAATTAAGTCGTTATAACGAGAAAACAACTCTCGTTATGTCAATATAACGAGAAAATAAGAAGGGAAAAAAAAATAATGCATGGCCGCTTAGAACTTCCGTAACTAAGCGCCCTCCACAGGGGAAAATTCCGGGGTCATCCAAACAAATGCCTTTTGATATGAATGGATAGTTTTCTCCAGGTATTACATTCAGAGTTAAACAGTATCAGCAAAATCTGCCTTCAGATGTCAGAGCGTCTGTCCATCTCTCATGAGGGTCACATGATCACACAGTAAACAACACTAGAGCGATGCTACTGTGAGTTTGCTGTGGTCGCTACAGTGGAACTGCATTTATGGCCATATTTAGAGGTTCAAAATATAACAGGAGACAACAGAGAAGTGATACAAGGCCAGAGTCAGAATAAAAAGCTTAGAAGATCTCATATGGTCCAGGAGGATGCAACTTCAATATTCGCTCACTCTATTAATTCTTGAGAAGTTCTTATGAAATTATTTATTTTCTTGTTTCCCCAGGATAAGATAAAATATGCATGTAAGTTTGAAAACATAATAAGCATCTCTATGGACTGACAAAGTTTCTCAGCTAGTTTTTTTTTTTTTCCTTCATAAAGATAAAGTTTACACCTCTGTGCTGGTTGCCATGTTTAGTCTCTACTTCTGCTATATCTGTACTATGTGAAGTGTTATATCCTCCTGCTAAAATATAAGGTGTTGACTACATAAAAACTCCATTGCTGGTCTCATCCTGATCATTTGTAGTGCTGTCACCAGTCAGGAGTTTTGGTTAAACGGGTAAGAACATGATTTTATAATCATTCTGTAGACTAATTATCATCAAATGTGTGTATGTGTGTGTGTGGTGTAGGGGAGATTGGGGCTAGTTGTCACACAGGGAAGTTCCCATTAACGAAGCTTAAGGTCAAAAGTCCAAGTGTTTCTGTATGTTGTTTGCAAACACCTATTCAAAAATGTTTTAGATTAAAATACTTTTTGTAAATTCTGCCCTCCAAGTAGTTAAAATTCCAGTAACACTTTCACTCGAGTAAAAAAGGGAAAACTAGCCCCAGTATATACATATGATAACAGGAACTATACATCTGTGCTATTCTATCTTTTTTTTTTTTTTTTAAGTATTCCTGTAGCTCAAAAAGTAGAGCAAGGTGCTAGCAACGCTAAGGTCATGGGTTTAATTTCCATAGAATGCATGAACTGATAAAAATGCAATGCAAGTTATTTTGGATGAAAGCATCTACCAAGTGCATGCATGAAAGTAGATGAAATGTTGTTGATTAAGTAAATACAATTGTAGTTAACTTTTAAAATCTTTACCTGGTGATTAGATGTGTTTTTTAATACATATACTGTAAGCCCATTGTAAGCACTGACATATGTTGTGTTTTGGGTGTTGGTTTGACCACCAAGTTTATTCTGTAGCTTAAGCCACAAGACGATCTTGGTCCACAGCCACAGATGGAGCTAGATTTACACTAGCCAGAAAGAGGAAGTTAAAGGCTTGTGTGCTTAACTATAGTTTAACTGCACAGCAACCAGTCGCAAAAAAACCCTAAACCTCAATAAACACAAGCATCTTAACAGACCATGAACTAACTGTAATAGTTAGATGTTTACTTGGTATTGTCCTATACAATATTACAAAGTTACATAAGAATATTACAAAAACATACTGTAAAACTGTACATTTATTTGTAGGTGTTGCTATGATGATGTCAGTCAGAATGGCTCCTCCTCTTCCTCTGATCATTCTGATTATGGTTCACAGTGAGTGACTGCAACACTTCAGAAACACTTGAGAGAGAGAGAG
>NW_015652287.1:270151-275082 GCF_001515625.1 Sinocyclocheilus rhinocerous | reverse complement strand
AAGATTGATTCGCGGCTTTTGAGAATCGATATCGAATCAATGTCATTTAAAAAAACGATTAATCGAAAAATCGATTTGTTTGCCCAGCCCTAGTTCCCACGCTACTTGAAAGTACTTGAATTTCAGACATATGGATTCAAGGCCTGAAAAGTACTTGAAAACAAACATAGGTCCTTGAAAGTGCTTGAATTAAATTTGAAAAAAAATTTGTTTATGGCGCTATTTAAAAAATTGTCCTATATGTTCTGTCAAAGACTACGGAAGTTCTAAGCGGCCATGCATTATTATTTTTTTCCTTCTTGTTTTCTCGTTATAACGACTTAATTTTCTCGTGATCTCGACATAACAAAAGTTGTTTTCTCGTTATAACGACTTTAATTTTCTCGTGATCTCGACATAACGAGAGTTGTTTTCTCGTTATAACGACTTAATTTTCTCGTGATATCGACATAACGAGTTGTTTTCTCGTTATAACGACTTTAATTTTCTCGTGATCTCGACATAACGAGAGTTGTTTTCTCGTTATAACGACTTAATTTTCTCGTGATCTCGACAAAGTTTTTTTTGTTTTTTTTACAATGATTGTTTGATCTACTGTTGTTATAGTAACGAACTCAACTTTGACACGCATCTGATGGACAGATAAACCATGTGCTCTTACTGTAGCCTATGTTGTGGATATTTCAGCAAATTTTGCTTCGCCTAGTAATAACGTCTACAATACAAAAATAAAGGCTGATCAATCACTGTTGATATTTCCAGAGACAGTACGCTAAACATTTTGTTTGTGTAATTAACATGTTTAAATGGTCAAAGCAACACCGCAAACACAGGCGGAGCGCCTTCAGGATGCAGAACTATTCTAAAATCTTTTAGAGCTGCTTGGATTCAACTCACTTTTAATTTTCCTTTTATTTGAAAGAAAATTATATATAATTTGTAATTTTTAGTAGTCATTATATGCTGTGACTGATATCATGTGCGTTACAAGCTTCTGTTTGAAAAGAGCGTTCATTTGTAGGCCTATGTATATGTGTGTGTGTTTGTGTGGTTTCCACAAAGAAATGTCGAAAACACAAAAGATTACAACACTGTAGAACATCACTGAATTAAATTATATAAATCACATTTCTTATCAATATACATTTAATGATTAACGATAAAGATTAATAATAAGGAAAAGAGGCACATTACAAATAGCCTACGTCGTTGAAGCCCGTCCTACTGTAGATAAACAGATCCCCGCTTATTAACTAACAATCATGTACCTCAAAGAAGCACAAATAAAGATATAGGTGCAAACAGAATACAGTGACGTCAACCTTGGTTTTAATAAGCAGTTATTTTATGACACAGAACGCGTTGGTGAAACTCATGCATCTAGCAAGAACTTAATACACAAAATAGTCATATTGATTCAAGCATTTAACATTTATGAATGAATTAAATGTCAGTAGCCTAATGAACAATACTGTACAAATTATAGCGATCACGAGGTAGGTCCTATTCTATCCCAAACGCGTACAGTAAAGTGGATATGTATAGCCTACAACACCCCATCAGTTATATTCAGGTCAATAGTGCCACCTGTTGGCGCAGTTTTGTAACTTAGAGAACAACTTTTGTTATGTCGAGATCACGAGAAAATTAAGTCGTTATAACGAGAAAACAACTCTCGTTATGTCGAGATCACGAGAAAATTAAGTCGTTATAACGAGAAAACAACTCTCGTTATGTCGAGATAACGAGAAAATTAAGTTGTTATAACGAGAAAACAACTCCCGTTATGTCGAGATAACGAGAAAATTAAGTTGTTATAACGAGAAAACAACTCCCGTTATGTCGAGATAACGAGAAAATTAAGTCGTTATAACGAGAAAACAACTCCCGTTATGTCGAGATAACGAGAAAATTAAGTCGTTATAACGAGAAAACAACTCCCGTTATGTCGAGATAACGAGAAAATTAAGTCGTTATAACGAGAAAACAAGAAGGAAAAAAAATATATTGCATGACCGCTTAGAACTTCCGTATTAATTTGAAGATTGAATGTGAAATTATTGCAATATAAAAGTATATTTAAAAACTTTATTGTTAGCTGGGATTAATTGTAATTAATTTCAGAAAAAAATATGTCCGATTAATTAGTTATATTTTTAATCGATTGACAACACTAAAATAAATTGATAGGTTGATAGATAGATAGATAGTATAGTGGGGCATTTATTTTTAAGTGTGCGGTGGCACAAAATATAAACATGTCCCCATTTAAGTAGATTCTCGGGCATGGGTAAATTCTGTTTGTCTGTATCTGATGGATCTGTTGTTATTGTCTTGCGAGAGATCTTCTTGATGGGCAGCTCTCAGCAGGGATTAAATGTTCTCGAAGGGGACAGGTGATACTAATAGCCCCACCAGCGCGTCTCTATTGAAAACCTACCGTTCCACAAATAGCCCATAAAGCATGAGTATCAACCTCCATATCTTTCATTACAGCCATTAAACTTTCCTCAAGTCCTTTTTGCTTAACAAATGGGCTCCTTGAGGAGCTGCCAGCTTTCTCTGATCCCATTAGCCCCTCCATTGCAAGGTCATCACAGTATTGCCTAGAAAGAATCCCTGTTTAATGGCAATCCCTATACCCACAGGGCTTTAACACATTTAGGTTTTCTGGAATAATCCAAGAGCCCCAGAGAGAAATGACTGAGCTCACTAGCCAGAAATGATTGAAATGACTCCATAATGTGTGGGTGCATGTGACGAGCATGTGATGTTGCATTTGGCTGGGAAATTTCTTCACTTTTCTGTGAGATGAGAATGCCTCTCTAAAGCTCTGGTATTTGAGAAAAACCCCACCCTAGCTGCCTCCTCCTCCAAATGAAGCCCCTTTAAGCCATGGCAGACTGCCTCCTCCACGGATAAGTGTGGTTGGTTGGTTTTGGTTTGGATCGAGGCGCTGAGATTTGGCTCAGACCTGGACCACATGCTGTTGGAGGTATTTGCACTGCGGTTAGGTTGACATGAGGAGGATCTGACATGAGCATTTCAGCTCAGCCCGAAATACTGAGCCAGCTTTTGTGCACCTGAACCATGCAGGAATCTCCAATCTTTCTGTCTGTGAAGGTTTTCCATAAAGCAAGTGGCTTTTTTTCCCCCCCAAGACATTTTTCCCACTTTTGCAAATGGATGTATTCTAAAATGGCAGCAGTTTATTGCTCAGTTTCAAATCACTGAGCTGCTTTGCCTTCTACTGTTTACACAGGCAGCTGTCTAACCAAAATGTAACCTCATATGTGATTGATTTTTTAATTAGGCAGCAAAGAAGACTTGACTTACAATTGATTCCCATTGAGTTTGATGTTATCATGTTGCTAAGCTAATGCCATGGTACTCTAATAAGCATAAAACATACTTACATTATTACATCTATTTATATTTACATTAGAATGTTAATACATTTTCATTTCTTTGATTTATTGTGAATTTTATTTCCGAAGTGACGTAAGTAAAGAATAATTGACGATGGGCCATTGCTATATTGAAAAATCATGCATGCCTGATGTGGTAATGCACCTTGTTTGTGCATTATTTTTCAGTAATTTAAATGACGGAGTGGATTATTCTGATTATACAACAGTTCAGACATTGTTCAGATGTTTTATTTCAATACATTTTTCAGGTGTTTGTCCTTAAAATACTATTTTGTGTCAGACTCATTTCTTACGCATCTCATTCCAAGCCTCTGCTGCTAATTTCAAAACACCATGTTAGAGCTAGTAATGGAGCTTGAGCCATTGATACGAGACAATGCCATTTAGCTTTTTAGTTGTGAACTATATTACTGAAAAATTCAATCACTGACAGCACTGACAAAAAGATTCTGAGTGCAGTGCATGTGTGTCTGTTCTGTATGTGTGTGAGTGCAAAGAGAGAGAGAGAGCAGGAGAAAAAAAAGCACACTTTGCATAGACAATGAAAGGTAATTTAGTTGGGAAAACAGGGTAATTGTCTTTTTTATCTTATTGTTGGCCATATTTGTTTACTTGGTTTGTTGGGTTTGGTTCTTTTGCTGCTGTAGGCTGTAATGACCTTTAAAACAACTGAAATAATTTGGCGCAGTTATTTGAAGCAGTAAAGCAGAAGTCAGGCCTGGACCTACTTCATACATGTCACTGTGAGTTTCCTGGAAAATAATTGCACACCTTAGTCAGCCAATCAGAATCAAGCATTCAACAGCACCTTAGTACGAATGAACACACACTTGTATTTCTTGATTAAGCTTTTAATATATTATGTGCATTTAAACTGACAGCTAAGTAGATTTGACCCAGACATTGCAATCATTTCAAATTTACTATAATGCAATCACAATCAGCTGGTCTCCCCGCTCGTTTTGCCTCTTCCTGTTGTGCAGATTTTTTATTTTTTTTTCTGTCCGGGTGCAACATCAGAAGTGCACAGCTTTCAGGGAATAGTGCCCACCACTTTATGAAATGTACACAGAAGGGATGCATCTAATAAAGACGAAGCATCTCCAGTCGGATAGGAATTTGCATTTAGTTTGTGTGTGCGTTATTGTGAGAGCCAATCCGCTGCTGCAATGTGTTACCTGTAATTTTTTTTGGCAAGCAGTTGTTGCTGATGTTATCAGTGTCTGTCCCGCACACAGCTCACACACTCCACTTTTGCTTAGTATTGCTATTTTCTGTGGCTTGTGTCGTACCATTGCCTGTGATGCCTTAAAATGCTGTCTAAGTAGGCAGCTCACTTGTTTTTGGAACAGGACTTATGTTTGTGCCGGCGGTTTTACATTTAACCCACTCACAATTGCATCGAAACTGCTCATTTTTTAATTGCAGAACACAGCGAGAACAACAAAAAATGACATGAAAAATGTGTCTCGGTTTGGTTCCGCCGGATTGCAATTATGT
>NW_015652287.1:245287-269773 GCF_001515625.1 Sinocyclocheilus rhinocerous | reverse complement strand
CGGTTTGGTTCCCCCGGATTGCAATTATGTTTTTTTTTTTTTTTTGATTGGGGTGTTGTGCTGTGGAGTAGAAAAGTGCCATCACATGGAGGCTGATCCGACACACGAGGCTAGATTAATGACTCCGGGCCCTGCAGTGTAACCATCAGGTATCCAGTAAGACAAGTGTCTCTGGAGGCAGGTAACACCACAGACAGGAGTCACCATGTTGATTTTGGGAAGCTGAAACAGTACCATTCCGATCCTCCCCTCTATACTCCCTTCTTTCCCTGAGGAATTATTGCGGTTGCATCCTCTTCCTCCTGGGAGACACAATGTGTTGCTTCTCATTTCCCCAAATCATATCTCCTCTCTAAACACCACAACAAAACACATGCCTTTGTCCTTCCCTGAAGTGGAGAGCATTGGGTCTGTTTCCTTTTCCCATTTCTTTCTTTTCTGTTAGGGTGTTTTCCATTCAAAATACTAAAATAGCACTGGCCATTCGAATGCTTCTAGGAGTTGAGAATATCAGGGTGTTACAAGTAGAGTGATGAAGCTTCCCAGTTACTGAGAGAAGGGTTGTGCTGTTGATAGTGCACTGGTTTGGGCTTTGCCTCAGTCAGCACCTAAAGCCATCATTAGATATGTGGCTTTGACTGCTGGTCAACTCACTCCGCTCGTTCTCTGCATGTTTACCTGTCATTGTCATGAGCTGTGCCAGCTCAGCAGCTGACGCTACAGGGCAACTCTGGGCCTGAGTTCATGAACAGACCAGCAGAGAGGAACGCAGTATTAGCACTGATCTAGAACCTCCCTCTGGGACTAACATCTTTATAGACAGATACCAGAACAGAACCCTTTGAGTAGAACTCTTGAAACAGTTTTGTTTTGCCATCTGGCAATTTGAAAGAGCATTTGAATTTGAAAAACACATTTGCATTTCAAATAAGGCAAGCATCACTATTAATATGAATCCAGGCTCATTGGAAAAATGTGCCTGTGGCGACATTTCTGCAAAATTATATTACTGTACGTTGCTTCTTGCAGATTTCGCAACACATTCTAAATGAAACGTCCAGTGAGTGATGCTAAAAGCGCATTCAGTTTCATCTGAACAGATAATGCGGAAGTGGCTACGTTTTATTAAATTGTTTTTTGCACATTTTGAGGCATTTCAGAAATGAAACATCTGATGTTAAAAGGTTAATGCTCTATCGCATTTGAAAATAACCTACCCTAAACTAAACCTAACCGATTGTGTTGACAAAAGCAAATGTGAGACAAAAACGCATTTGCTGAAGAATCCATGTCAATTTTACTTGTTTCTACAAGTCTTTGAGCTGTTTTCCCTTACCAAAAAGAAGTATACTTTAAGTTTATTAAGTATACTTAAGTAAAGTTAATGTATATTTTTAAGTATACTTTATGTAGCAAGTATACAAATATCAGTGTACAAATATAAGTATACCATTTCAATACTTCTTGGGACTAAATCGGCCCACTTTCTAGTATATAAAAGTATACTTTTAAGTATACTTTAAGTATTACAGTAGTGAACTTTGAGTCTATCTATGTTTCTATTCATCTATGTTTTTAGTTGATACTGCAACTATACTAAAAGTGAACGTATAGGTATACCAATAGTTTACTAATTAAATATTTGTAGCATTTTTATTACACCTCTGCTTGTAAACAAAAACATTTTATTCTAGCTTCATGCATTCTTTTTTAGAAACACTTGAATGTGGGTAAGTTTCATAAATAAATAAACAAAAAATAAATAAACAACATTTTGAACAAAAAGCTGAAAAAAGACTATGAATTGGATTCAGAATGATAATCAAAATGTAGATGGAGTTGATCAACACCCCAAAGCTTGACAATCATTATTACCTCTTCATGGGTCGACATTTTATTTCATAACGTTACACAGTTTTGATGCTATTTTACGTCTGATGATCATGTTAGATTACATGTGGAAGCATTTGTTGTTTCAGTTTCTTCTTCGCTTGTGTTTTGAAAATTCTTTACAGAAGATGTTTAATAGGGCCCCCTACTGTATAACAATGAAAACATGGATTCTCAGAGCTCAAGTATAGCTCAAATATATTTAGACTTTTTCTAAGTATAAGTCAAGTATACTTACTGTAAATGTCATTTTAAGTGCATAAAGCACTTTTCTGAGAAGTACATAAAAAGTAGACTGAAAGTATACAGTACTTTCCTATTTTTAGTTTAAAAGAAGTATAGCCTACTAATAGCACATTTGAGTAAACTTCTTTTTTTTTCGTAAGGGTTATCATGTCTTGTGGTTTACGGAAATTGTACCCAAGCACTCCGCATCGCAAGTTCAATGCTCTACCGGGTGAGATAACGAGCAAGTTTACTATGCCAAAAAAAGCCATATACGTATGTATATGGAGCTGGTTATGTGATGCAAACATCAAAATGCAATAGTTAGAATGGTTTCTTCTCTTGAACGTTGTTACTGACAGCTCAGGTACCGATTGTGTTTTGTATGAAGGTTTAATTTGAGTTCAAAAATAATTTTGTGTGACTTGACCAGCTATAATGTAAGTGATAATAGTTAATTTACCTCAGTTCTTAATAACTTAAAGAAAGCCAGAATATTCAAATTCTAATGTAAACAAACTGATGTTTAATTTTTATTAGTTATTATATACTCATCCATTTCATTGTGAGAGAGATAGTGCTTGCAGAGAGGGAGAGCCCGCCCACACACTCTTCAGATTGGCAGTGATTTGTGATTGATTTTCTCACATCTTGCAGATATGTTGTGTCTGTTGTAGACAGACCAATTACTTGTTGAACGCATAATGTCTGATTAGGACACAGTGTTATAAACATAGCAGTCGTGCATGGAAATGCTACAACAACCACCCAGAACACTCAACTTGCAGTGCCCTAGAAACTACTCAAACCACCTTAGCAACTACCCAACACTTTCCTAGTAACCATCCAGGACACCCTAGCAACCATGGCTTTTTAATTGACTCTCTGTATTTGTCTGACTACTGTATCTTCTGTTATTTAAGACTCCATTTATAAGACTCCATGTTAGACCATTTAAAAGCATGTCCATTTATGTGACTCACAAAGGAGCTCTGTTTAATTGGTGAGGCCATTCTTTCCAAGTCTTAGAAACTCATTTATGGCTCCCAGAAGAGTTTGGGCATGCATGCATTGGTTTAGGGTCACTTAGATATGGCTCTGACCTGTCATATCTTTGCAAAGAAGGCAGGAAGATTCATTAGTTGGATAAAAAAAACAAAAACAAAAAAAACAAGAAGCTTGTATTTCTTACAGAAAACTGTCATGAATTATAGGCATATGTCTGTAGAGTGATGTGACCAAAATCGCATCTCATACATATTCACTATAACAATATATAATGTAGTTATTTTGATTGCACTGCATGGTCTTCACTGCATAGATTAAATATATGCATATTATTTTTAAAGCTACAAAGATTATTGAATCAAGAACAGTGAGTGATTTTCTCTTTTTCTATTATTGTTTGAATAACATTAGGGACAGCAGTAGGCTTATTAGGCTTATTACTTCATGACCTTCAAGACACCAAATATAGACTTTGATATGCCAATTTCCAATTTGGAAACTTCAAATATCAAGTGATGTTTTTAAAAGTTTGTGTTCCAAACACATTGTCATTGTATGTATTGTTATTGCCCTTTCTTTGACCCATCATCGCTCAGAGCGAAGCAGAATAGATTCAATATTAAACGCATGCACTCAAACACTAGTCTGGTGTCACTCTTGCCCACTGGGTTTTATATTTTCTTCAGTTTTTTTTTTTTTTCACTTAAAAAGATAAAGAACTTAATGTAATATGTGTAAACTGACACATATTACTAGCATTGCTGTAGTACACAGAACCATTTTCAAAACACAAAACGGCGAGAAGTGTTGAAATGTGATAATAGGATGAGCTATAAACACATTACTGATTTTATATATTTATATCAGCTCAAGTATTTTTTATTTTTTTTTCTCAAAGTATGTTTCAAAGAGTGCCACGTACACTTTTATCACCATCAGATGAAACATTTTATCACAAATGAGCAAAAAAATACAGACATGATCCACTTTATGTGCTTGAAGAGACTGATAGGACTTGTCATCTGAGATTGTTTCTCATAGAGCTCATCATACTACAAAGCTGTCCACCAGTGGTAAAAGGAAGATGAGACAAAAACTTATGGGGTTGTTTCTTTGTCTTCAGTGACAATGATGGAAAATCAGAAAATAAAATAAAAAAATCAGTAACCGTCTTAGTAAACACCCAGAACGGCCTAGAAACTGCCTGACAACCATCTACAGCACTTTAACATTGTGTAAATTGTGGAATGTAATGATACAACCATCCAGTGGTCACTGTTGTGTGTTGACTGTCATTGTACTGTATGTAGAATTCAGTTCCACAGATTAACCATTTATGACACTTGCAGGAGTAATGGCAGCATGCACAGGTTGCATTTTTTCCATTGGAAGGCCATGAATTGCTACAAAAACAAAAGAGATTTATTGGATTGCATCTCAGTCTCAAATGCACTGCGAATATGCATGAATACAAACACTCTCATAAATATGAAACCTTTTCTGAGAAGTTCATTTTAAAGTGAAGTGCAATACAAAAACTTGTTTAAACTTCTGTGAAATAATTTTTTTCAGTCTTCAGAACTGGAGGGGATCTCTTCTGCTATCTCAAAAATAGATCTGCTGGATTACATATTTAGAGTTGTTGTTATCTTTTTCTTTTCTTTTCTTGTATTTTTGTATATTTTAATCGTTTTACAAAATAGTTGTTTGGATTGTAATAAAATAATGTTTAAGCAATTAGATTGTCCAAGCAAAATGTTAAAAATCATTAAATATCCAATACATTTATTTGGGAATAAAATAAAGTGGAATTAATAAATAAAACAACAACGTATACAATATTAAAAATGGATGAATTGCAGTTCAAAAGAAACGTTGCTTGGCTTTAAAAAACTATAATGAAAGCAACAACTTATGATTCACCTCAGATGTAGAAAATAACTTCTAGGAAGCAAGAATGCTCAAACTGTGAACTTTATGTGAACACACGTGTATTCCATGATAAAAATTGTGTCGGTCACTGAGTGTTTATTTTCATATTATTATATTTTATTATTATATTATATTTTCATATTGTTATTTTCAGAAAGTTGACTGTACTTTCATATATATTGCGGCTGAAATACAACGTGCAGTCCAGTTTTTACAAGACCGCAAGATTTTTAAAATGTGTTTCAGTCCAAAATATCAGATTAGATTTCAAGCAAATGTGTCCTTTTTCAGACCGTGATGTGACTGTAACATCTTACACAAAGCACAGTGTCTACTGCATATGTTTGAATGTGTAATTACAGTAATGTCTCTGATGTTTATGTTGTTTTATGTCATAATGTACACGAGACACACTTTTAAGTTCCCTTTCATGGGAACTTCGAGCTGCGTCCTCTAGGGGTCGCTATGGGGATTTGTTTGGGCGAAGAGCACGCACGCGATGTCCTCGAGGGGGCAATCTGCGTGCACTGCGAGCGTTTTTCAATGAAAAAGCTCCGTTCTCGTTGGTCTTTTTTTTTTAGAGTAAAGAGGGGCAGCCATCTGCTTCCCACGGTTCAGTCCCCGCCGCTGCTGAGGCACGGAGGAGAATGAAAGGCTAGTGACGCGGCTCGCGCTCCTCCCCCGGCCGCGGGTATGGGTAGGAAGAATCGCGGGTCAAAGGAAGGTAGGTAAAAGACCTAAGGGATGTGATCCAGACAAGGCGTCAGCGCTTTTGTCCAGATCAGAGTGATACTTGAGTATCTACTCATTTCCCTCGGGGGGTTTAACATCTGCCCTTATCTTCCCCTTCCTAATTCCCCTGTAACCACCATCTCTCCACCTGACCGAGGTTAGGTGGGGACTTCCTGCATAACAGTCTCCTACTGGACCTATGATGTTTTGTTTGGTTCTATGGCTTCATAGTGATTCACCTAGAAACCGGGTGCTCGACTTGCAGTGTTTATTTCACTCGTTGATATAGGTCCAGACGGTAGGATAAGCCGGGTTTCGACTTCATACTTCCTGGATCATGGTTTGTGCTCCCTCAGCTAAGGTAAACTACTGCTAGCCGTTCCAGGATTGGAACATGCTGTAGGTAGAGCTCCCTTCTCGACTGAGTACTGGGTGTGTTGCTCCCTCAGCTAAGTAACTGCTAGCTGTTCCACCATTGGAACATGCTGTAGGTCGAGCTCCCTCTCGATTCAGAGCTGGATGTTTGCTCCCTCAGCTAAGTAACTGCTAGCTGTTCCACCATTGGAACATGCTGTAGGTCGAGCTCCCTCTCGATTCAGAGCTGGATGTTTGCTCCCTCAGCTACAGATTTACTGCTAGCCACTCCAGCATTATAAGCCTTAGATCGAGTTGATGACTTCTCAAACATAGCGTTTTGGGATGCACCATTTCAATATATGGGCTGCTCTTTCAGAGTCCCATGAGAACCCCTTAGAACGGTATTAAAAAAAAAAAAAATCCATGTTATGGTAAGTGTGTACGTGAAGTCTTTTTACACTTTCTAAAATCCACACTGTGGTAAGTTCGCACGCAAGTATTCTGCGTTCTTTTCTAGAATCCTGTATGGTAAGAGCTACGCGCAGCAGCTTCGTGCTCTTTCTGAGTGGTTTAAAACCCCGGTTCCGCCTTGGGCACCACTCCACTCTACTTTAACAGGGTGTTGCTACTAGGGGTCTGTTGAGTTCCTTCAGCATATACAGAGCGTGCGGTAGCCCCAGTGCGACAGGCCAAGACTTAGTATGATTCTAGGCTCTTGCTCGCTTGGCTTTATGCTGGCGCTTACATAATCAATATAGATACAACCAATATCGGTCTGGACAGTCAGTATGGTATATGAAAAACAAAATTAAATAAAATATCAATAATGCAATATTGATATTGCACTAGCTGTCAATTATATTTGATTAGATGTTGATTATATTGCATTAGGCGTTACCTTTAAGCATGGTGTCTCTGCTGTCTCTTTCACCACTTAGCTCATTGATGGAGTCTATAGCTCATACGTCTTAGGGGTGTTAACAATTAGCATATTAACTAAATACAGTATTAATATAGAAAAAGTACATTTAAATCAAATATATTGAAGATCACTGATTCATACAGTCATACATCTATACAATATGCAAAATCAGTCAGTAGTTATGTATAACGAGACAAATGCATATTCAGTCACATCTCCTCCAGTTTATCTGTGATCACAGGACTTCACTAAACAATATCCATTAGGGCATTTAGTCCAAAAGTGTGAATATTTGGAGAAATATTAACATATTCACACATTAACTTCCTTTTTTTTTTTTTTTTGACGGAATATTTAATTTTTCATCATGCGATACATTGTATTTCTATTGATTGTCTAATAAATTATACATCATTCATATTATGTGATCATATTGCTGATATCCGATATGCCGATATTTTTTAAACTAATTTTGGCCGATAGCAGATGCCGATACCTATATATTTCCCTTTGTTTGGAAACAACACCAAGTCTCTCTCCTGTGCAGAAATGATAATTAAATTATTTTTTTCATTTTGTTTAGTTTTTTAAACAAGAACTTATTTGTTAGAATAATAATAATAATAATAAAAGCAATAATGAAGTTATTTTATAATGACAGTGCATTGAAGCTTTGAAAATAACTATAAATAAACTATATATCAATTGCTGAATTTTTATCAGATAGATGCAGTAATAACTAACATTTCATTTTAAGATTTAACATTTGTAGATGGTCTAAAGCAAAAAATAAATGTAAAAATTCTGTAAATCTTTTAGAGCTCATAATTTGTTTAAAAATATAACATATTACACATTAATGAATAAATTAGTATATATAATTTTTTTAATTTTCAAATGCCATGTTTGTGATTTTTTTTATTCATGTAAGCTATAGCTTCTGAACTTTAAATCAAAACACACTCATGATTTTATGACATCAATGACTGCTTTATTTAGACACCGTCTAAATGTTATTTGTGTATTTTACTTTTAATTTAATTAGAAGTAGGCCAACAGCGCCCCCTACAGATTAAAACTCTTTACCAAACGGGCGTTAGGACCAGGGGGAGGCTGCCGCTGCACGTGCTATTACTGTTTACTCTATCATACACCGAACGCGTCATTCTGTACCTGTCAGTGTTGTGGACTTGTGTTTCCTTGTTTTACCCCTGTCTTAGTTCCTGTTTTCCTTTTTTGGTCATGTTTCCTGTTTCTGTCCTCATTGTCTTAATTTGTATCCAGCTGTGTCTGATTAATTATCTCATTTACCCCTAGCATTTAAACCCTGTGTTAAATGTCATCCCAGAGTTCCTGTGTTTGTAAACCTTTGCTTGTTGGATTAAAATCTAAATCGAATAATTCTCCTGCGTCACAGATTAAATGCAGCGATCCAAAACAGTCAATCTAATCATCATTCAGACAAAACTTTGCTTCAAGAATGAGCCACACTGCTGACTCGATCTAATCGCTAGCACACCCTGAGCACATGTGAGCTAATGTATTCCTCTTATCGGCATAATTTTTCATATCGGGCCGATGCCGATATTTACATTTAAAGCCATTATCGGCCAATTCTTATATCGGTCCGACAATACCGTGCATCCCTACATATCGTGTACATGCATTCAGAAATGTGAAATATAAGATTTTCGGAAATATTGTACATTTAGACAATGACTTAGCATTTCTAATTTAATATTCAGATTTAGTAGGCTACTATAGTGTCTGCAAGGGATTTTTCTAGTATTAAACTGCAAGTATCATTTCAGCCTTATACTTGCTATCTTATTATCTTACTCTTATTTTGTTTTTGGAAAATTGATCATTTTTAAGAAATATATTAGATATTTAAATTGGAGAAATTCTGAGTTTACATTTTACATACTAGATTGTTGCTACTGACAGTGAAGGTTTTGGTGTATTTGCATTTGAATTCTGTCTATTTCTTAAATAGATAAGTAAGTAAATAAATAAATGAATCCTCAGCACGCGAAGTACCCTCAGCAGCAATTTTGATGGTTCTTCTGAATGCCTGTGGGCGAGTTGGAGACATTACTTCAACTGTTGGCTCATTGAAGAGAAAATTAACTGATGTGAACTGATCGACCCTCGACAGCATTTGGCTGTGTGTTTAAAGCGAGTTGGTTTACATCCTATAATGGGCTAATGTGTGTGATTATTGCTTTATTTACAGAGTTATGTGAAGCTTCATCTGAGATGCTTTGCCAGTAGAGTGCAACAAAAAGCTTTTAAAGTCACATACATTTTCCACACCACAGTGAACGATAACATATAAACCTTTCTAGACAGGCCTAGAGCTCTGATGTTGTTCAGTTAATGTATATAGGGTACAACAGGCCTTAAGGCAAAACTGAAGGGAAATGTGGAGTTCACTCTTCACATAGCGTATGATTGCAGAAAAAAAGAACATCGATGCAGCAACATGATTTGTGGTGAAAAATAAATCATGTATCATCAATCATAAATCATCATCAAACTGTATACTGTATGTATGAGGTGCGTTTTACCCCACACTCCACGAGCAAAAGGCTCGTCATAATATCAGAAAAAGGTATTGTATTGATACAAATACTTTAGCTGAAGTATTATGCTTTAGTATTATGTTATTAATTCAACTTTATTGTCATTATCAAGTACAAAGACAATTAAATGCAGTTTTGCATAATATTTAAGTTAATACTTGATCAAAACATAAACTTCAGCAAAGTTTATTATTTTATTTTTATTTTGATAAAAATATATTTTTGTTCAATAAATACATTGTCATACAATATTTCATAAAAAAAAAAAAAATCTGAAAAAAAAGTAAAATATTCTGTAAGAAAAAAAGAAAGCTTATTACTCTACTTGGGGAACCCATGATCATTTTTTTATGGATTTCTAATAATTTTATATATGTCAACAAATGGAAAATTCCAGCTATTTATGATCGTGCTCTTTTTAAGCCAGTACAATATTCTTGACATATTCTTCAGTCATTGGAAAGCTTGCCTTAAATCTGAAAACCATCAACAAGTCTCAAATTATATTTGCTAATTTTTTCTATTTTTATTTGCTACATAAATTAACATTTTAAAAATCATTACATATAAAACAAATCAGTGCAGAATCAACTTTCCGCTGCTGCCAACAATCGCGTCAAGGATCAGCAAAAAGTTTTTGTGCCATCTTGTGAGTTGGAGGAGAATAAAATCAAATGTGCCCGTTGTTTCGTACTTCTGTAGAACCCAGTGTAATTTTAACATTGTTTAAAAAAAAAACAAAAAAAACATTTAATTGCAGAATTGGAGACCACCCACAATTTTCACAACAATCAAAGTATACAGTCCACATGACGGGGGTTGCTGACATCTAGGGAATATCGGTTTCAGCGGTGATGTTGCCGAATTGTACGCGGAATTGCTTTTCATCAAGATAAACCTATGAGTGAATATTTTGAAGCGAGAGAACCAGCTTTCCTTGGAAATCTGTAATGGAGTTGCTCCTGCTGGGAGTAGGTGCTTGTCTCCATTGTTGTGTCAGGAAGCACAGACATACCTTACAAACGCAATGGTCTATTGTAAGCACACGGCGCCAAATGCTCACGGTAGATTAGATAACCCAGGGCTTTCTCACAACAACACTCGGGCCGTGAGGGGGGGCAATGACATTATGGCTGTGGCAGAAATACAGATGATTTCCCATTTAACAC
This sequence comes from Sinocyclocheilus rhinocerous, assembly GCF_001515625.1. Taxonomy (NCBI): domain Eukaryota; kingdom Metazoa; phylum Chordata; class Actinopteri; order Cypriniformes; family Cyprinidae; genus Sinocyclocheilus; species Sinocyclocheilus rhinocerous. Next base: position 258,953 of record NW_015652287.1, on the reverse strand, counting down.
TCCATTGAGCTCCAGGTTATTCCAAGTCCTGACTGGAGCCGAGATGCTGGAAGTACTTTTCAGCAGTTTTTTCATCACATTCCCCCCGCCTCCCCCTCATGGGACGCCGAATCCATTTGCTCACAATAAAGAGCAGGAGGTTATTTTGTTGGGTCTCTATTGGACAATACCAATGTGTGTGTAAAGTAAAGTGTGTTTGGGAGGTTGAGAGCAAGCGAGCGAGCGGAAGGAGACAGAGAGAGATGAAAAGAGGGCAAAGAGATGATAAAAGCCCAGGAAAGTTGCTACAACAGGAGACAGTAGCAGTCTGAGATGTTGCACTCCGGCCTGTTTGCCAAACAAAGAGCCGGCAAACTCAATTAAAGGGCAGATTTCCCTCCGGATGAAGGGCGATGTGAAATTATCCCTGCCTGTTAAACCTGTCACTTCATTTCACTCTAATTATTACCTCTGATCCCCAGGAACATTTAGCTAATTGTTTTTCTCTCTTCTCCTTCATTATGTTTAATGTGACATCAAGAAGCTGCTTTATGGCTTAAGCCCTGGGGTCCTTTCCATAGCGAGAGAAAAATAGATTTTCTCTCTCTAAACTGATATTAGTGTGACAATGTCGTTCTGTTTATTTCTTTATTTAGTTTATTCATTATATGTGATTTTGCGATCCGCTGGAACTGACGTGCTGGTGTTGAAATGTCAAAAGTTGTTTCCATCTCGTCTGTTTGAATATTACATTTTGTATTATATAGTCATTTAACCCATGATGCTGCATTTAATTTGAAATGTGTTAACATGACCAGCTCTGACATATGTAGAAAAAAGATTATTAAAGGAATGGTTCACCCATCAAAAAGAACATTTGATGAAAATTGAGCCGCCCTCAGGCCATCCAAGATGTAGATGAGTTTGTTTCTTCATCATAACAGATTTGGAGAAATGTAGCATTACATCACTTGCTCACCAGTGGATCCTCTGCAGTGAATGGGTGCCGTCAGAATGAGAGTCCAAACAGCTGATAAAAACATCACAATGATCCACAAGTTATCCACACCACTCCAGTCCATCAATCAATGTCTTCTGAAGTGAAAAGTTCATTAAGATGTTTGTAACTTCAAACGGTTACTTCCGGTTATAATACGAGTCCTCCATCCATATTATTGCTTAAAATGCCTTGATGGATTTTTTTTTTTTTTTTTTTTTACAAACATGCAGCTTTTCATTTCACAAGATGTTAATTGATGGACTGAAGTGGTGTGTACTCTCATTCTGACGGCACCCATTCAACTGCAGAGGATCCACTGGTGAGCAAGTGATGTACTGTAATGCTACATTTCCCCAAATCTGTGTCTATGAAGAAAGAAATTAATCTACATCTTGGATGGTCTGAAAGTGAGTAAAATTTTAGAAAATGTATTTACTTTTTGGGTGTGATCTGTTGCTTTAACTAGAAAAGGCAGGTTTTGAGGACAACATTTCAATGTTGGCTTGTCTCAGAGTTTGAAGGCTATGCTTGCTTCATGTATGCTGGATACTTTATATTTATACTCTTAAAAATAGAACAGATGGATAAATGTGAGAAAGTATTTGAATATTTTCTTGTAAGTGCTCTTCAAAAATGATGTATTTAATCAAGTATACTTGATTAAATACAACGCTACTTTTGAATGGCCATCAGAGGAGAAAGATGCCTTTTGTCTCCACATTGGTAGTTATAGCAACTTGTGTCAGAAAAGGCTGAAAGCCAGTGCAGAGTTTGGTGGATGCAGTTAGAATCATAATGGAGTTAGCCAAGTTTGTCCAATAAGTTGGGCTTTGTCAAGCCAATAAACACAAACTGGTCTCAAGATGCATAGAACTCTGCTGCCAGAAAAGCTGCCTGCTTTGTTTTGTTGGCAAAATATACCTCCTTAACTAATTGGAAGTATTTTGTGACACTTTGACAGAAGCATATACATGGAAATCAAAGTATGAATGAATAAAGGTTAGGTAATAACTTGAAACTGGAGGTGTAATTAGTTGTTGATTTGCAGACTGTGATTACAAAGTGAAGAGAGAATGAGCGGTGCTGATGCTGAAGACCGTAAGAAGCTAGACAGAAGGGATAAGATTTTCAATATTTATATGGATCTCTATATTTTCTGACCAGGGAAGCATGGCACACGGGAATTGCATAATTTAAAAAAAAAGAAGTTGACAGTATGAAAATTAAAACTGCAAAATTGCCTTGAGCGATTACTAAACAAACTGCAAAAAGTATTTGAAATGTGAATAAAAATTCAGCATTTGTGAGTACATGAGTTAGTGTTACTCACCAGATTTTATGAATTCTAACAATGCTTGTTCATGAGAATGCGATATGGCTTAGTGCGATTGTCAAAATGCAAAGTCTGCAATTTAATAATGTACATTTACACTATTGGTCAAAAGTTTGGAATCATTACGATTTTCTAATGTTTTTGAACGTTGCTTACCAGTGCTGTATTTGTTGTTTGATCAAAAAACACTAATGTTGTGAAATATTATTAAATTTATAATAACCAGTGTTTTCCATATATAAGCTCTACCTGGTAAAATGTGACCCGCCCAGGAAGATACATTTTGAATTCCACTTTACAAATTTACGTATTTTCTGACCTCGATTGGATGTAAATTGCATTAATCTGATGCACGCGTCGTCAACTCTAAATCCAATGCAGCAAAGTAATTTATAATATCAACCAGCATAGATACCATTATAAGATATTAATTGTTTTATGATTTAATGGTTAAAGGTTAATGGTTTGTAATGTTTGTAATGCTCTTTGTTGTGGAAACCATTAAAATTAGTTTTTTTCAGCAGACATAAGCCTATATCAGTTATACAGTGGCCCCCTCAAAAATGAGGCCCCTGACACTACAATACAAAATTTTTTGTCAAATAAATGAAACATGATGAAACATTCATTTTAGTTAAAATTGTTATAGATTACTTCTAGAGATTGCAGTGATACATGACGGTGAAAAATGGCTGAATGAATAATACTTAAAGTAGGTTAAGATGAATTTTAAAATTGTGCCCCCTATAAGCACAAGTGGCCCCTGTCTGCCCCCCCCTCAGTTACTGTGGTCTAGAACCACCCCTGATTTAGCCCCGTTGTACCCTATATTTCTTCTTTTTTAAATAACTTCAATCTATCTTCTGTCACTAAATCCTTCAGAAATCATTCTAATATGCGGCATTGCGTTATTTCTGTCTGCGTGCTGTCCTCACATAGTTGTAAAGAATATCTCAGTTTATTCCTTCCTTATCTCATCACTCATATGATTGGAACACAACCCAGACTTTGGAGAATCCTATAAATACAAGGTTAAAACGTTCCCCAGAGCAACATTTTTTGATTGGTTCGGACTGTATGTATTATTATTCCTATATATCTGCATGCGTAATCAGCTGGGCTTTAGGTTGATTTGCAGTGCGCTGTTCCCGGCTGTGAATGAGGTAATTAATATGCGGCTGTAGGGAGGTGATGTGTGACCCTGTGCTGGTGTGTGAGTGGAGGTGAGTGTTGAACATGTGTCTGGGTCCGTCAGGCTAAGCGTGCGTGTTTGAGAGAGCGGTGGGCAGATCAGCGCCGCCGTGGCAGAATAAGCTTGAGTGGATCTCTGCTCTCATTTCCCCTGTGACTCAGCGGGTTGAGATCTGTGCGCTAGAGCATGTGTGTGTTTGTCTGTCAAAGCACCGTTCACCAAAATCTATCTATCAATCTATCTATCTATCTATCTATCTATCTGTCTGTCTGTTGTCCATCCAGCCAGCCAGCCAGCCAACAGTTCATTGCATTAAACTATAAGAAATTATAAGCATTTTGTACTGAAGTTAATTAGTTCAACTGGGGCTGTTTATGGCTGCCGAGCATCCATTAATAAGGAATTTAACTGACATATGGTCACAGATATATGTTTATGGCTATTTTACAACTGCTTTAAATGCGGCTCATCCAGTCAGATTTCAGAGCCAGAGCTATCCATTTTTCCATTTATTTCCCCAGTCTTTTGTTTATCTCTCTTAGTAATTCAATCGTCAATTCTCAGCTCTCACTCACAGCCCACTCTGTACAGGAGCCTCTCGTTTCTGCACGATGCACTCATGCTCTGTTCCCATTATTCCAACACTCCATCACTCTCCATCACTCATGTGCAGCAGTCATCTTCAGGGGTCATTTCCCTACATCGTTTCCCACACAAGAGATGGGATATGCAGAAAGCATATTGTCATTACAAGCGAAAAGCCGACCGTAATAATGATACATTTTACACAGTCAATTTCCCTCTCCATCGAGCCTGTTCTCATGACAACATTTTAAGATCTTAATGGCGAGGTGCGGCCCATCTCTCCCATATATTCATGCTCTTAATGCCCTCGGTGCGGTTCTTCGTTTGAAAAACTCCAAATAACTCGGGATCGAAGACAGACTGCGATGCTCGCCGAGGCTGGGTGGAGTCAGAAGGCTGCGGAGGCAGGAGAGCCGAGGGAGAAATTACACGGAGCACACTGATAGCAGTGAAAGAAACAAACATAAAGCCCCATCTGGAATATAGCCCCAGGCAGGATCACAAAAACAAACAACAGCCTGCAGGCAGGCCTTTCTGATTCCATGTGCACAAGCACTCACCGGTCCATATTGTTTCGGATATTTTTTTTTCGTCTTTAGATGCATGCTTTCAGGTTATCTAGGTCGATAGCATGAAAAAAGTACAATTAAATCCATTTAAATGGAAGTTGCCGACAACTGTATTGTTGTATTGGCTGTTGAATGAGAATAAAACGTAGTGAAGGACAGGATTTTATCCATCAGATTTTTACCAAAAAGCGGCAGTATAATGTAATGTAAGGCTGCATCACTTTTTTTTTTTTTTTTGTGACTTTATAGCCAAACAAACTAGATAAACACACTTTATCTATAACACCCTTTCTTTTTTATATGAAGCATTGTCTGCTTGTTTTTAGTGATTTGACTTATTCTTTTTTTTTAACCTGACATATATTAAAATATTAATGCAGTTAAACAAAAATATTTATTTAAACGTTCCAGTTCAGGATTGTTTTCTAGATTTCTTTATTGGCATTTATTGTAAATTGAATAATGTACAGTGTTGTTATATTTTATATATTAATATTAAATACATTTATTTTGCTTCAGTATACACTGTAAAAAGTAGTAACCTGCAATTGTTACCTTAAAGAGCTTTTTTTTTTCCTTCTTCTTCTTTTCAGTGTAGTTAGCAAATTTTGGTAACACTTTAGTTAGGGAACAATTATCACTATGAACTGGTTGCTTATAATCATGCGCATTACTAGCATATTAGCTGTTTATTTGCACATATTAATGCCTTATTCTGCATGACCATATTCTAGATCCCTTAATGCTACATTATACCTAAACTCAACAACTAACTGTTAATAAAAAAAATTAAGAGTTTATTGAGGCAAAAGTCATAGTTCATAGTTAGTTAATAATGAGATTTGGTCCCTAAACTTAAGTGTGTTATTGTTATTTCACTACTTCGAAACAATTCATAAAGTACACGCTATTCATAAAGTAGGTTTCTCAACACTGACCATAATGCCATTACTCAGTATGTCCCAAGCAAATACAGTTTATGCAAGTTTCCAATAGACTTCTCTGAAATCCCTTAATCCATTGAGTCCCTCCTTACCCATCTGGATGATTGACAGGTGGGTGAGACTTGTTTAGTTAGGGCAGGAGCTGTCAACCTTCAGTCCCACTACACTGATCCACCAGCATATCACACTCGATAGCAGCCCACCCCTCCTCAAGCGATTTTATGATTCATTTAGCTCAATGAAGGCTGTTTATTAGAGTTTATTCATCAATAATGGAGTCTCCATAAGTTGGTCTTGAGGCTGAGAACAGAATGGATTCAAGAGATTTCGAATAGATGGAGGAACTAAGGCCCAAACGTTTTTACGCAAGCTGGATTTGACGCATCATTGTGTTCTGAAATGTGTCAGCATTGTCGCGAAGGGCGCTACAGAGGATATTCGTGTGCAATATCTTCTTCCACAGTCACGTTTTCTCTTACTATTGTCATGGCAGAGCAACTGAATTATTTCTGGGTAGCACTTTAGTTTAGGGACCAATTCTCAATTAACTAGTTAACTCAATTAATTCCCAATTAACTAGTTGCTTATTAGCATGCATATTACTAGCATGTTGGCTGTTTATTAATACCTATAAAACAAATATGAATGGCCTATTCTGCATGACCATATTCTAGATCCCATACCTAAACTTAACTACTACCTTACTAACTAATAACATGCAGCAAATTAGTTGTTTATTGAAGCAGAAGTCATAGTTCATAGTTAGTCAATAGTGAGAATTGGTTCCCCAGACTAAAATGTGACCTATTTCATCTTCACTTCTTTAGTAAATGCAATGCACACTCCTCAACCTTTGGCATGCTCGCTACCTGAATAATAGCACATCTGGTGTAACGGCACCGGCATTTCATAGAAAACACATTAAAGCCATGTGATTTGTTGTTTGCTATGTCAGCAATATATTAGTCCTATGGACTAATGTGCACCAATGGATTGCTCACAATAAGACAAGGAGTGTGTATTAAACTAAATAGTAATTGCGTACTTGTGTAGAGTATGTTTCTGATGTATTTCAGACAGAAATCCAGAAATCTGCTCTGGTTAAGCCCAGACACTTTAAATGTATTAAGATCATATTTTTGCCATGACTGACTGCAACTGGGACAAGAGTGACTGATGGACTGCAATGAAGGATAGCTAGATCTGACTAGCCGTGCTTACTATTAAATCAACGCTCAGGAATAGGTAAGCATGACTTTCCAGGTGTTACATCAGAAAATGGAATGGAGTTAGTTGATATGGAGAGAATAAGCAAGCTTGTGTGCGTTGGTTGGTTGGGGGATATGTCAGGATGGTTTACTCGCGATTAAGACAAGTACATAAAGAGTCTGAAATTTGGCCCCAACGCAACAATAGCCAACCATGAGAAGAAAGGGCTTCGGGGGTTAGCATCACATCATGTTTCATACACACACACACACACACACACACACACACACACACACAAACAAACACACACACACAAAAAGCCTGAAAGACATGATAACCCTGCTGACACATGTCATCATGTGCTGTCTTAATGTGACTCTACTCAGCTTAGTAATGAATTTAATTCAGGGCATAAATGACACATCCCACTGAGCCTGAGGTCTTCTTCTTTTCTTTTTTTTTCTTTTTTTACTCCGTTTTACTCTGCCTTATACTGTGTCTTAATTTGATCATTTGAAAAGCATTTAAAAAAAAGTAATTCAGCATAAAATGAATGAATGAATTAATGAATGAATGAATGACTACATAAACAGACAAACAAACAAATAATTTGAGAATTATATACTGTATATACGTTTTATATATACATTTGTACTATGGAAATTGCTTTCCAGTGATTTGTTCTACGTCAAAGCATATTTTTTTTCGAACCATAAAAAACAGCTAATTTATGTGAAATGCTTCAATTTAGTTTATTACTTTTACAATTACATTGAACTCTCAATCTAAACAATTAGAGCTGTTATCCAGAAAATCAAATCAAGTACAAATATAGTGATAAGTAATGCTCAAAATATAATGCACAGATAATACTCTGTCCCAATACATTTAAGAATATTTATTTATACACCTATCTACTGTATATTTTGTTTTGAAGTCATTAGATATTAATTTAGATTTTTTTTTTCAAAAACACTTCATATGAACAACACATTAAGCAACATTTACAGTACCTCTGATTTCTCACAGCTTGTCTGCCTGCAAAGGAATTAAACCCATTAATAGATAAACCTAGTGCACAATATCATGAAATATATCAAATGTTATAACAGATAAAATTACTATTCACCACATCATTCCCACATTCTAAATATCTGGGGCATTTTTGTCATATCCAGTGGCATTTTTAATCCAAGCCCTGGTTAATTTGGACCCTGATTAACGCTGAGAATTACAAACACACCAAGGTTATTATCATAAAAAGTTTAGTTTCCAATGCTGGAAGGTCTGATTTAATTAATCTTCAAAGCTGTCAGCATATTCTTTCAGAAAACAACAGTTTAAAACTTCAAGGGTAAACTAAAATGTATAGACCAAAAAAAAATAAAAAACAAAAAATTAAAGTAGGCACTGCTTATCTATGACAACACCACAACAATAAAACAAAAAGCTGCAAAGTGTTTACTTCAAATAATGGTAGAGCTGAATACAGAACTGATATTACATTCTAGTGTAGTTGATTGAATTTATTTGAGTATACTTTAAATATTTAATGCCATGAACCTTACAAACATTGGCAAATCAGTAGCCATTGCTCTCTGTGAAGGCCGTGTGAGGGTCCAGTTCATTCTGCTGAATCATAAAACTCCCAGAGTGATGGTACTTACTGTATAGTATACTGCTAAATGCAATGGCATTTTACTGCTGTCACAGTTCACTGACAGCAGAAACTAAAGTGTGCTGTGGCTTTGACCAATAAAACTTTTGTTATGGAGAATCTCAATGGATTATGTGATTTTGGAGAGCTTTTAATGGGTAATGTTAGTGTTGTTTTTAGAACGATGCAGTGGGTACACTCTTTTAAGGGTTGCTCTTCATTTTACAGTACGTGTACGTGCATGTACTTACAGTGTACCTACCTAAGAAATGTCTGATAATACCTAGTAACTACATGGGGTAGGGTTAGGTACAGGGTTAGTACCTAGTTATTACCTAGTTATTGTAATTACTATAATAAGTAGTATTTACATGTGGAACAGGATTGTAAAATAAAGTGCTACCCTTTTAAGAAGTGTAGTTTTTATCATATGCAGGTGGAACAATTTGTGGTGTCATGCTATATAGAATGAAAACTAAAACAATACTAAAACATAATCATTTCCCACTAAATAAATACATACTGAAACAAAAACCTTTGAAAAACATTTGACAAATTATAACAATATCAAAATTTTTTTTTTTCTCCCCCAAATATATAACAGCTGCACACACAAACTGCTTTAAACTGTCGTTGTTTTCAGTTTGTGAAACCCCAACCATTCGTGAGCTGTTCACAGATAGACACATCATACTAATAATACATTACTGAGATAATAACTTGACATTTCATTAACAAACAAGTCAGTTAATTACACAGCAATCTGCACACAAAGATGCCCGCAATATGATGCTGCAGCACTCACCCTGATATACATGCTTCATACTGGCAGCTTAAGCTTGCTCATGTAAAAATAAATAAATAAATAAAATAAAATGGAATATTCATGGTCTAGAGGCCCAAAGGTCATCTTATGCACTGTTAATGTTTGCAGCATTGGTCATAATGCACATGATGTATTTGGCCTGTGGCTGGCATAGCCCTTTGCCAATACTCACACACAAAGAGTATACACATTTGTGGCTGTGAAATATTTCTCACACTAGCCTTGGGAGTCATGTATACTATACTGACTCAAATACAGGAACTATATTCTTAATTTTGAGCATCACGTGTGCAGTGAAGGCTGTTTAGACTGAGCACAGTGACTGACAACACCATTGATGCAGTATGTGCAGGACACACCGTTTGAGATGACCTTTCACTCATTCTGTAGGAGTGGGGGTGTTCAATGCATTTATCTAGTGCAAATATCAGTTTAAAGAAAATGTAAGGAACTTTCCAACTTAGGGAGCATTTACACAACACCCTTATTAACCAAAAACTGAAAACCTTTTATCCATTTTGGCTGTTCATTTACATGGGGGTCGTTTGTTTCGGGGGTGTTCTAAAAATGCAAATGTTTGCAAATGGGTTTCAGGGTGCAGGTTTTTGAAAATTGCACCGTTATTATTTCTGTGTAAACTACAAAAACACAAATTTGTTAAAATGGTACACAGTCACAATAATGTTTAATGATGTTTAAGTCACAATGTTGTTTTTTTTTTTTTAACTTTCAATGTATCAAAGCATCCTGCAGGAAAAAAAAAAGAAAAAAAATATCACAGTTATCACAAAAATATTAAGCATCACATCCATTTTCAACATTAATAATACGAAGAAATGTTTCTTGAACTAATCAGCATATTACAATGATTTCTGAAGGATCGTGTGACACTGAAGAGTAATGCTGGAAATCCTCTGCTGAAAAGCTTTGCATCACAGGAATAAATTACATTTTAAATTATATTCAAAAAGAAACAGTTATTTTAAATTGTGTTAAAATATTTCACAATATTACTGTTTTTTTAAGTAAATAAATGCAGGCTTGGTGAGCATAAGAGACTTTTGAAAACGTAAAAATAACAAAATAAAAAATCTTGCAAACCCCATCCTTTTGGAGGGTAATACATCTAATTCTAACAAAATATACCTTTGAAGTATTCACATTTAAAATTTGAGTTGTCCTTCTAATGCAATATCATCTGATTTTAATTTTTTAAATTTTTAAATTTTATTTTTTTATTAATTTGTTCTTAATTTTAGCATTGCAAATTCTTTCAAATGTAGGGACAATGAGCTGCCTATGACATGTGGAATATTATGAGAGAGCAGATATGTACATTATATAAACTCCGCTTTCTATCTGGGTTCTCCTAACATGGTCTGTAGGGATGTGTTCATGGCTCTATCACAGCTGATGTTTATCTTTCATATCTTGATGAAATGCACCAGGTTAATCCCATGTGCTGCATGTCATATTTCTGACAGTTCGAGCTTAGACGGGTCACTTGAGAAGTGCTTCATGTGTCAATACTAAGTGATTTTGACAGATAATAGCATGATCTCTCAAAGGTTTCAGATTGACATAAATATGTTAGCTTCATGAACAGGTTTGAGCTGTTCTAACCTGTTGTAAATTCAGTGTTCAATGTCATGTTCAAACAAATTATTCACCTTTTTACCCATAAGAGATATTTAAAACCTTTAAAAAAAATAAATAAATAAATAAAATTAATCGTACCAGTCTTATAGTGTATGCTCGTGCTTGTCTAATAGCTGACAAAATTAACCTTTGAAAAGTTATTTCTGTTATGCAATATCATTTGAACTCCTTGAACCTCTAAAAAGAAATGCCTGATGTTTTACATTTTCTTTTCTTTCACTTTCTTTTGAAATAAAAAAAAAGCCATGAAAATATTCATAAGTGCATGTCGTGATCAGCTACAAGCTCTTTCTATTTATGTTGTTCCAACAAGAACATATGATGCTTGGCAAATTGAAGTCAATCCATGTGCAAAAACACAAATAATTTTTGCAATCAACTGCTGTGCATGTCAAAACTTTAATTGAAATCTAAATTATGCAAAGTTTTGCATAAATTATATACATAAAAGCTTTTTCATGTTTGAACTGTCAAATTGTCATATTGAGTAAAGTAGAAAGTAGAGTATTAGTATTATTTAAAAAATAATAATAAAAAAGGATTAAAGCTCTGCTTAAGAGCACTTGCTGCAATCTATGACCACAGGGTCACGTTTTTATCCAGAGCCTCAATCAGTGATATACGGAAACCTCCCTGCCAGACCTCCACATTTTAACAATTCATAAAAGTGTTGAAAGCAATCTGAGCCGAGAAGATTAAATCTTTCAGCACAAGGCAGGGGAGGACGTGTGAACAAGGTGCAAAAAGAAAATACATCTGAGGTAACGCTCACATCGGCTTACACAGGGGAAAAGCAGCTCTTAAAGTGTTTAGCTTTGATTTCATTCAGGAGTGACATAATTGATTTTAATGAGATGTTTATAGAGTGAAGTGGTTGTATTGCTCAATCATTTGCCTGTCTGCCTGTTGGGCTCAGCTACAGAAATGTACGGCATTCTCCATCCTCCACAGTTCTCTGCCTCAATCTCTCTTTCTTGCTTTGTTTCCCCTCTCTATGTTCCTAAATGTGAGTACAACGGCATTGGTTAGCAGGCAACTTTATTGCAAACACAATGCATGAATTGAGAATGACAGTCTAACATATACAACTCTAATAAGACATAAAAAACATCACTGAAAATTTGCATGTCTTGCTTTTTTTTAAATGCTACTTTTATTTTTAGTTGAAGTTTATATAAAATGCTATTTTCTCCATTCTCTGTATATGTGGAATATTCATTGCATCAAGTCTAGAAAAAAATTCCATCTAACGGTCCCTCTAAAAAAACAATTTGGAATTGGATTTACTTTGAAACAAATTGCACAATTAATTACAAAGAAATAGCAAGCAACATAGAATAAACATGACATTTTCAAAGTAGAAACACTGAAATGGTGTTTTCTAGAGCCCGACCGATATATTGTTTTGCCGATATTATCGGCCGATATGAGCCTGTTGCAGATATATCGGTATCGGCGAATATGCCACCGATATGCCGCCGATATGAAATTTTTTTTCATATAACGCAGATTAAATGCTTCTGAATGGTGTAATTACTAAGTTTTTCCAGCAGAGCGCACTCCATTGTTTGCTACTGTCGACGCAGGTCAGTGTAGTGTAGAGATGTGCGGATGAACTCAAACTTCACCCGAGTCCGCTGCTTCAAATTATCCGCCCGCCACCCACCCGCACCTATATTTGATCGTCAAATTACAATGATTCTAATACTTAGTTTTGCATGATGATATGATGAATGCATGGTTCATTTTTAACAGCAGATTCAGTGACGTTAGAGACTAGAGCTGATCTGCGCATCACGGCACGCGTCTGCGGCGCATTAAAGCCTGTGTTACGGCCACCGGAGCTGATCGCGGCCACTTAGTCAATGCTGGTGTTTATACCGGCCGCGGCCTAAAACTCATGCTTATCACATCGGTCACATCACATCGCGCGACACGACAAAATACAATAGAATTTCTATTGTATTTTGTCACGCCGCTCACATCCGGTGTGTAATAGAACCCATTATAATCAGTGATGTTGTCTACACTGGATGCAGTAAACTGATGCCGCGTTTTATGACGTGCTGACACAAAGTTCAAATTATTTTCAACGGTCGCTTTGTCGCATCCTGTTGCGGCGCAGACATGGTGTCAGCATAGTTTGTCAGTACAGCCGCACTAATACACACACACACACACACACACACACAGGCGGGTAATAGGAGCATTCATTTAGTATTCAGGTGGAGGCCCTGTCGTCTGTTTGTCTGATGTTATTACTTATTTATTATTCACAATGCATAAGCCGGGCTCATTGACATACGGTGCCTCGCTGGTGGGCCGGGTGACTAAGGATAATGTGTATTCTCCGCAGATAGGTGGCAGGGCCCCAGCTTCGGCTGTCCCCTTTTAATGGCCAAGCCTGATGCCAAAAAGAGGGGGATGGGGGCGATCGGACATGTGAATTCATGGCACGTCTGTTCCTGACAATGCCTCATCCCATGTCTCATCTCCCTCCAAGACCAGTGGCTGCCACTTTGTGCTCCCTTCGCATCCTGATTGATTGACAGGCGTGGAATGGCGGACAAGTGATTATGAAGCCGATCTGTGTGTTAGTGTAGGACGAGGTAGGAGGGTGATTGACAGCTTTGTGGTGGTGCGAAACAGCCACTAGTCAAACTTTCCACACACACACACACACACACACACACACACACACACACACACACCA
>NW_015652287.1:238884-245238 GCF_001515625.1 Sinocyclocheilus rhinocerous | reverse complement strand
ACAACACACAACACACACACACACACCACCCTCTAGTCATTTTGACCAGCAGCTGGTGACTGAAGCCCTGGGCCCAAAGCGGGCTGTTCGCCTCCCGTGGCATCTTCACACCCATTCGCTTCCATCATCAACACTCGCTCATGGACAGATTATTAATATCGTAGTGGTTGATTCCTTCCCTCAGTCATCAGGGAAGTGCATGGCTCATTCTATAATTGGGGGTACATATCACATCAATTAAACTATATTTGTTCTCTATTATATGATTGTTGGTTTCAGTTTATCTGTTTCTTCTAGTTGCCAAGCTTTAAACACCATTTCGATATTCCAAGGGAAATTAGGATTTCACTGCGGAATTTGTCAACTGTGTAACCGTATGCCACTACACACTCTGATTATGTGCTACACTTGAAGTAACACATGTATTTAAAGGAATAGCTCACCCAAAAATGTGATACCCAATAAATTCTGTCATTTATTCACCCTCATGTTGTTCCAAAAGCACATAACTTTTGTATATCTTAGCTTTTATTATACACATATAAACAAATAAATAAATAGTTTATCATTAACATAGTTGACTGGACACATTAATTATTGCACACATTGTTACCTCATGTACACACAAACAGACTAATCTGACACAGAAGATTAAATTACAAAAAAAAAAAAAAAACTCAATTAATTGTCATTAAATTACAAAAAAAAAAAAATTAAGTCATTATTTTGAACTCGAGACCTATTTACTTCAAAAACAGATACTGCAAAAACTGCATTTTAAGGGATATCAGGGCAATTTCAAGCAAACTGAAAAATAGGATTTATAAAATATTTGTGTGAGATTATAATATGCTTTCCTCTAATGGAAAGGGAAGAAAATTGTTAGATTATTAATTATGATCAGTGGACATGAAATGTAGGCATCCTATAGTAATTAGGGCAGTCAATAGACTTGACGAATTAATCACATTTAATAACGTCATACATCCATAAATCTTGTCCGAAATACTTACTGGTGGCCCACTTTGAAAGTTTACATGACATACTGGTGGCCCACTTTGAAAGTTTACATGACAGACTGGCTCTGTTTCAAACCCTAGTGAGCTTCCTCTCTGTCTCATGCTTGCATAGCTGCTATTTACTCTGAGACCATACCATTACTGACTCAGAATGCTGCAGGCAGAACGTCAGTGTGTCATACAAATAACACTCCTCACACAAATCATGCAGGCGACTCTATTGATTCCAGCAGAATTTGATGTTTGCATGTTGTTAATAACACAATATTGCCCCCCACCTTCATTTTGAAATATACATGTGATGTTGCCTGAGAATGTGGCCTAAAGAAGATGGATCCTAAGAGCTAGTTAACTTTTGGAACAGCCTTCACATTAATAAAGCAGCTTATGTTTTGTACAGTAATGAACAATTTGTTGTCTGCTCCTAAACAGCATTTACCATCTTGTAATTTGGCACAGCAATTTGAATGACTGTAATAAACACAAAAGCAGATAACCCTGATCTAGAAAAGTGGCCTTAGCGTAGTGCAAAGCATTTAAATGTCTAAAACTAAATGAATGACAGCATAAAGAATAAATATGACTGATATATACTGTTACACACTGTATTACTAAAATATAATACTTAGGGTTGTACGATAATGGTCAGAATGATGATTAATTAATTTATTAATTGATTAATATAAATGATGAATTCATTAATTCATTTTTATTTTGCATCAAGTTCTCTTAAAATATATTAAGATAGATATATTCCCTATAATATATTCCCTCAAAATGCCTAATATTAATTCCATTAATTCCAAGTTATGTTAATATTTATTTATTTATGTATTTACATTTATAATGAATCTGATTTGGGGATTTAAGCTCTTGATATCTGGCAACCCCGAACTTGAAAGCTGGTGGAAGTTAGTTGCCACTGCAAGATAACTGAAATGTCAAATAAAAGGCGAACAGTTATCAGGATAAATAACCGGTATATCACAGACAATTATGAATGAAACGAATGAAGTTGTTTTATTGTTTGATGCCTGACCAATGAAATTTGCAGCACTACAGCTATTTATTGTACAAGTTCCCAAATTCAAATGTACAAGCTCTCGAGTTTTGCTACACTTTTAACTTCATAGATGGGTCTTTAATTCTTGGCCTTCTGGCATCTGTAATTTTCGGCTATGATGATTTGTTTTGCTGCAAACATACAAATAGGCTTGCGTGAAGTTGCAGTATTATTAGGCAGAGCCATCTTTAGCCACAACCTTGCGGCAGACAATCAGAGACAAAAGCTGGAAAATGACAGGTTTGGCTATGATTTATTTGACAGGATAGCAATTTCTGAAGCCCCCTCAGGCATGATTTCCATACCGGCCCAGTCTGGGAGGTGTTGTGATTGCTTCTCAATCATCCAAGGCAAACACTAATTAGATTTTATTTTGGTCTGTGGAATGAGAGGTCTCCGGTATGGAGGGCTGTCAGTTTGTGTGGCAGTCGGCTGAAGGCTACTCTGACACTTTCTCATTCTCTGTGATTGGTCGTTGAGTTGAATATACAGCGATCACAGCTCATGACACTGGAGTTTAACCTGTTTTTGAGGCTTGATTAATTACCGTCGGAGAGCCTCAGGTGCACTGCTGATGGCCGATTGACCTGTGAATGTTTTTGGAATGGCAGTGTGAATAGCAGAAATCGTACAGATGTTTCTTTTGGAACCTGTGGAAGTAAACTTGCTCAAAGCACAATTGTATACACTCTCTCTCTCACTACAAAATCCAACACTGGATACAAATGTGTTTTAGGAGAAAAAAAGTTGATTGATTCCATACATTTTATGTTATTTTCATAGCTAGTATATATAATAAAAATATATTCTTTTCTTAAATTGCCTTTATAATTTGACAGAAAATATGAAAAAAAAACTAAAGATCTAAAGAAAAATCGGTAACACTTTATAATTTAGAGTCTCTTAGTTGCTTATTAGCATGAAAAATGCTGGGTTGTTTCAACCCAACTTTGGGTCAAATATGGACTAACCCAACTGTTGGGTTACATTTTGGTTACATTTTTAAATTAACTTTTTAACCCAATAGTTGAGTTAGTCCATATTTGACCCAAAATTGGGTTGAAACAACCCAGCATTTTTTAGAGTGTAGTTACTTTAATATCACTGAGATACTATTACAGTCTTATTAATATTTTTATTTTTTATTTTTATATTTCCTGTTTGCATTTTACTTTATTTGTGCTTTATTTATTTATGTATTTGTTTGCTTGTTTGTTTTTAAATTTCTATATTATATTTTATTTCAGTTTTTTATTTATTTTTTGTTAACTATACACTCTAAAAAATGCTGGGTTGTTTCAACCCAACTTTGGGTCAAATATGGACTAACCCGACTTTTGGGTTAACAATTTAATGTAAAAATTTAACCCAACGGTTGGGTTAGTCCATATTTGACCCAACGTTGGGTTGAAACAACCCAGCATTTTTTAGAGTGTAATAACCATGCTCTTAACAAACCGATCTGAATTCATAACCTGCAAAATGGCAGTGAGGATCGTCTGTCCTGAAGATCAGATTTGAAAAACATATAAAAGTGTGAACATTACATTCTGATAAATGACGTATTTTCACTGTTTGGCCAGAAAGGAAGAATTCATCCGATGTCTCAGGTTGCTTATAATGAATATTTTTCTTACACCTCCAGGCCCACTGGGACGGTTTGACCGGACGGATAAATTTCAACAGGACCAATGGCCTGAGGACAGATTTCGATCTGGATGTGATCAGCCTGAAGGAAGAGGGGCTAGAGAAGGTGCTGGATTCCTCTGCTTTCACATGTCCTTAGTTATGTACCTGCTGTCCTTCATAAGGACAAACGTGTGTACACCAGTAAATACACACACTCACCCAGACACTTACGAACAGACAATAATAACCCCAAACACACACACACACACACACACATGCGGAGAGCCTCTAAGCAAACCGTGACCTCCCGGTTCTCTTCCACATGTGTCTGCACCTTCATGAATAATTTATCCCATTAATAATAAGGCCCTCAGTAGCCCTTTAGCCTTATGAAGACTGAATTAAACAGGTGATTTGCAATTACAAACCACAGGCCGTGCGTTTTCTGAAGTGCTTTGTTTTCTGATAGCTGAACGTGCGTGAATGTCTGCACTTTGTCATCTTGTTTTGAGTTGTCAGTTCTCAAGAGGGTCCTCTGAAGTAAATGAGAAGGGAGGAATGGGATCGCAGTTCTCTGGTCCGCTGAAGCAATTCTCATTTACTCTCTCTCTTTTCCATCTCTTCGTTTTGCTCTCTTGTGCATGATAACATGGTCTTCACATCACTTCCTTTAAGCCTCTGCATAGATAATGTGTCCCAATGAGTAAAGAACCCACACAACATTCACTGAAACTGTTATAGATTCTATGGCCATAGAAGAGAAAGTGCTCTTTATTGCATTAGTGTAGTATTCATCCTCCTTTTGTATCATCCCATAGATTAATGAAAATATGAAGTGTTTTCTTTTTCTTTTTTTTTTTGCAGATTGGGACATGGGATCCTGCTAGTGGTTTGAACATGACGGAAAACCAGAAGGGAAAGGCAGCCAATGTGTCGGATTCTCTCTCCAACAGATCGCTGGTGGTGTCCACTATACTGGTAAATACAAATTTCTTATTTTCATTATTTTTACGCACTTTATTTTGCCTATTTTGCATGCATAATATTTTAGTGATTGCATATGGAAATCATTTTCTTTATCAGTATTTTTGTCTGATTTTACCCTAAAAAAAATAATTAAAAACATCTTTAAAAAATCAAATCAAACCTGGAAAAAAAAAAAAAAACACCACAAACAATAAATAAATAAATAAATAACTATTACATTTATTTATTTAACTTTAATTAGGTATATAAAATAAAATAAAAAAATAATAAAAACCTTTTTTTTTTTCAGTGAAATTGATTCTGCATTTGTAGCATTGTACTGTACATAGCACTATTCACTGTTGTGTTCCTGTTTTTCATGTGTTGTTACTATTTACCTCGTACATTTTAAATGATGTGGAATAGCATTTTTAAAACAGTATTCTCATATACTGACATTAGTCTTAAAAACAGCAGACCTTGAAAAATCTGTTGACATATCATTGCTCCCTTCGCCCTCTTTTCTAAAACTTCTCTGATATTTGAAGCCAAAGGCAGCTCACTCGTGTCAGATTACACTATCATCGTCCCTGAGTGACGGAACACTCTGGGTTTGTGGTTTAAGGCTGTTCCAACCATTCCGGTCTCTCGCCACCAATCAGGATAGCAGCTTTGTTCCTGTCATCTTTTCAGATGACATGCCTACTGATGAAATACACTGAGAAAACTCTTCAATTTCTGTAGAGACAATTGTATAAGCGCACTTTTCTTTGAAGGAGCTCACTGTTCTCATTTAAGTATCACTTCTGTGAGTGAGGTGCTTTTCTCTTACAAAAAGTTAATTCAAGTGTGCTATTAGTGCACTTTTAAACTAATATTAAAAGAGTACACTTTCAGTCTACTTTTCTTATACTATTCAGAAATATAGGTTACACTTTACTTGAAGGGGTGTGCATAAGACTGACATTGACACCTTCATAATCATGACATGACACCTACATAATCATGACATGACACATGTCATGAATATGAAGGTTTTTTATGCATGTTTATGACAACTGTCATTAAGTGTCATTCGCTCAGTTATGTAATTTTTTATGCAAATATGACATTGTTTGAGATGTCTTTGTTATGGGCTATGGTTAGGGGTAAGGGTAGGGGTAGGGTTAGGTCAAATAATGTCATATTTGCATTAAAAATGACATAACTGAGCGAATGACACTTAATGACAGTTGTCATAAACATGCATAAAACCTCCTTCATATTCATGACATGTGTCATGTCATGATTATGAAGGTGTCATGTCAGTCTTATGCACACCCCTTCAAGTAAAGTGTTACCGAAATATACTTTAGATATAACATTATTATTCTTTATTATGCTTGGCTTTATTTGTACTTAAAGTTTGATCGATATATACTTAAGTGTAATTATGTATTCCACTGTAAGTATATTTGGCTTATACTAACAAATATACAGAAATGAACAAATATACAGAACAAATATACAGAAATGTCTAAGTATTTGGGTGTATTTATTTATTTAAAAACAAACGGTCTTCTTTGGTGTAGTACTTCAGCATGTGTTTTACTTACTATCCCGAAAAGAAATGGATAGTATGGACTATGGACTAGAAATGTTACAGTTTATGATAACAAGTCAGCTGTGTGATGGAAT
>NW_015652287.1:209286-238179 GCF_001515625.1 Sinocyclocheilus rhinocerous | reverse complement strand
GATGGAATAGCTTCCCTTAAAAAAAAAAAAAAAAAAGATGCATACTTCAAGTTGTTTTTTAACTTAAATGTAAGTAAAGTTGAAGTATATTTTATGTAGCAAGTCTACTAATATCAGTGCACTAGTAGTATTCTCGCATGTGTACTATCCTCTTAAGACCCGGCAAAACATTTTAGGAAAAAAAATAGTATTTTTTCATGTCATTACATTGTTTAGAGCATTAAACAAAATGTAAAAAAAAAAAAGTAAAAATTATATTTAATTCATAAGTTATGCTATGCCCTTAGTAGAGGATATTGGGACTCAATTTTTTAAAGAAAAATAAAAAGACAATGAACATGCATAGGCAAAAACAATTGATTTTTTTTTTATGACGAATACATTTTTAGTTTTCTGGATTTATTTTTTTTTTACCAAACTTTGTATAAAGTCCTGTTTCGTAACAGAAAGTCATATTTTGATTTGAAACCCCATAACATTTTCCTGAGATGTTGATTTATGACACAGTTTAAAAATCAGTCAGATTTAAATGATAATTACAAAATATTATATTTCCATAAGAGTGTCACTAAATTAATATCAGACATTTTTGAAGACCAAGGAGAGGGAGTGGTCATAGTGAAACATCTAAACATTTAGTATCTCTGAAAAGCCCTGAATGTGCTCTGTACAGGACATCCAGACTAAAACTGTGGCATGTATAGTCTCAGAGAAATTCACTCAAATATAATGTCCTCATATGAGGATGCAGGGTCTCAGGAGGCTATTTCAGTACGCCTTTAGAGTAAACTGGCCCACTTTTTAGTTTATGGAAGTATACTTTTAAATTAGCTTTAAGTGTAAATGTGTAAAGTAGTAGATGAAGACTACTTGATGAAAAAAACACTCTCAGTAAACTAGTTGAATAATTTTATACTGCGAGTGCTTGAAAGATTTCTCCTAGCAAACCTAACATTTAATACTTATTTACTATAAAAAAATAAATAAATAAATGATAAAAAGCCCTAAAAAATGGATATGTTCAATGCCTCACAGCAAGAAGTTTCCTTTGTGACAAATTCCTTCCTTATTGATAAAAGAGCTAAGAGTTCATTTTAATAGCAGAATTTGGTATTTTGGTATTTTTGAGCACATATTGAGACTTTGTTTGCGTATTCTATACTGGGAGCTTTTTCCCAGGAGAAATATATAGTATCTGTTTACTATCTTTGCTGTTTTTGATTAAATCTTATTGTGGTCAAGGACTTGAAATATTGAAGGGATCTTTTTTTTTTTTTTTGTGGGTAGATTTATATAGAAGATGTTACCAATCTTTTTGTGATTGTGTGAATACAAGTTGTATGTAATACAAGATCTTTTTTTTTTTTTGCTTTCTTATTTAAGTAGTAACATATTGCAGCACTTTTCATAAAATATATTTTAAACTTTTCTTTAAAAAAAAAAAAAGGTTTTAGGTTTAGGACTTCAATAACAGATTTCCAGTGTGACCCTGTTCTGATCCCCAAAGTGTGAATGTTGTATTTCGCTCATCACCGTCATTGTGATTTATTTGTGAGTGTGCTCAGTATACTGAGCTGTAAATCTGCAACACTGATGGCTATGATTTATTTTTTCCCTGAAAGCTAAGAGCAACAAATACAGCAGAAAAAACTGTGAGCTATCATCTACTCAATTGTGCAATGCGACTGACACTTAATTGACACTTAAAGAACTTGCTGCTGCCTTTATCTGCGTTGAACTATCAGTGGCTTGTGATGCACAGTGGTCGAGCGAATGGTTTGTTAGACCGGCATACTGTTGATTTGGAGTTTAATTCTTACACTTTAAGGGTATTTATACCTCCTAAAATAATAAAACAGATTATGTGAATGTGAAGAATGTTTACCCCAAAATGTAGAAGCAGGTGGAAGGGACTTTATCTAAATGAAACACATTGACACAATACACAATTGCGAGAAAAGTCTAAGCATATACACAACATGTTTTTGATCTGCTTGTCTCAACTCTATTGGAAAATCACATCAAAATATTCACAGAAATGTCACAAACTTGCATTACAATTGCCTTTTGATTGAATGGATGAAAATAAAATGACAGCATAGAGGTTAACAGGTTTAGTGTCACAGGAAACAATCAATCTAAATTTGACATTTGTGGCAAACTCTGCATTTCTGAATTTCCACGTCTTCATTTTGTGTCCTTTTGATCATGCAGAACGACAGTATTCTGAGTCAGAAAAAAAAAGAAAAGAAAATTATCTCACTGCTTTATGCCTCTACATTCCTTCACTGTTGCATCAGTCATAATTTCTGATGATGGACTTGCTGTCAAATGGTGCAACTGTTTCAAATATTGGATATATATGCACATTTTCCCAATTGTAGAGAATTGTTAAAAACAGCAACAAGACTTATTGTCAGCAAGAGGGGAATGGCTTGTCTTTATTGGCTTTGAAAAGCTTAATTTACTTACTAAGTGTGATACAAGTTAAAATTTAAAACTCTGAATATGAGATGATTTGTGACATTGGAGATTAATTTAAATGTTTTCTTATGCTCTAAATATCATGTTGTATTCTCTCATCAGCCTAATAATAATAATAATAATAATAATAATAATAATCAATATTTTAATTTCATGTAATGATTTTTAAAATGGTTTTAGATTTAGTTAATGATAACCCTAAAAGAACCTTCCAAAACTATTTATCTTAAGCTTAGTGTAGTGTGAGTGTTTTCATTCACTTTCAGTGGCTGATCAGAATGCATTAAATGCTCCAAATGCTAGTTGCCTGAGTCAGGCGGCCAAGGATCAAAGCTGTCATGAATGAAAGGAGAGAACGTGTGAGAGGAGACTGCTGGGAGGGGTGAATGCTGAGTCGTGAATGTCAGTCCTTACATGAAAGTTTAATGCCCGCAGGTTTGCCTCTGGATTGTTATTAATAGGCTGTGAGCAAACATGCTGCAGGTTTTCTAAAAAAAAGTAACAAAAGAATAGTTGAGAGACATTATCACTGTAATAGGAAGCAAAAACTGTTCACCTTTGACTGTATAAGGGCATTTTACTAACATTATGAATGTCAACTTTTTTGTCAATAAATGTAATCAATAAATACACTTAGAATAATATGACACCATAGGGTTGTTAACAATCAAAGTATCAATAAATCTATCCATGTTTTGCAATGCAGAGGCTGCATCTGAAGTGGCATTTACACAAACTATTTAATGCAGCAAAAAGTATAATCTAGGTGGTATAAATGTATTTACACTGCTACTTAAATTACATAATCAATGTTATGAAATAATATTATTTTTAGATAAAATATAAAACCAAAACTGCCATTAGGTGGCAGCAAGTCACTGTCAGTCAGTCGTTGAGTTTAATTCATTAAAAAAGGCTGATACATTCAGGAATGAAGCAAGCTATGTTTCCATCCAAAAATGCGATTTAAACTTGTGCGCAAAACTGGAATATCGCATAAAACATTTGCGAATAAAGCACCGTTTCCATCCAACGAGTCAAAGAGAACAAAATCGTCACTTACTGATCAACCGGCACTATTTATCACTAAGAAAAGTAGGAGAAGCCACTTAATATAATAATTTTCATATATGATAAATTACTTGCATCTCAGAGCGAGCAGATGAAACACAATAACTGCGGTCATTGCTTTCAGAGGCGGATGCTGCTGTTCGGGAACGCAGTCGTTTAAGACAATTGTACAGAAATACTTTGATGACACACTTTGCTCTGGCATTTCAGAACAACCAAAACAACATTTTAGATGCTGTGGAACGAGATCGGTCTGCTGGTTAGTCAGGTTTTCCCGTCCCATCGCGCAAGTCACATGACTTTTTTGATGCGCTTGGTGGAATTTATTCGGTAAAGTGTTTCCATCGTAGTTAATGCGCATTTTTTCTTATCGGATAAAAAGTTTATCCCACTCAATTGTGCGTATACGTTTTTAATGCACATTTTTTTAATTTATGCGCATCTTGGCATTTCCATCCAGCGATTTTTTATGCAATATTCCAAAATGCGCATAAAAATAGGTGGATGGAAACATAGCTAATGACTGTCTTTATGAATAGGTAATTTAATTATTCACTCAGCTGATTCATTCAAAAAAGGAGATTTATTTAGTGTCGAACTCCAAAGCTGTAAGTCACAGCATATTAACTTATTTATTGAGCTGTTGTATAACATAAATGTGAGATTTGCCTGACTAACCCAAAATATGAAATATGAATATGAAATATGAATATGAAAACCCATACATGTGAAGCTGGATATGTGACGCTAACATTCAAACATAATGTTATGACTCATAACATGATATTCCTCAAGTAATTGTGCGAAAATTAGGCTTTATTAATCGAAACTGTGGTCCTGCAAATCATACATTGTGTGAAAAGGAATAAAAGTTGCCGGAGTTTTACTGCCTCTAGTGTTTATTTAATCTGGAAACTGCAGTTCCCTTTCAGTCGGTCACTCTCGACGTCACGTCGGATGACCGACGAATTGGGATCTCGCTTAGAGGGACCAATCTACTTCGAGTGTAAACTAAACGAGCCAATGCACATTGGCATGCGATTATTGCATCCAGCTGCTGCTGATCACAGCGTGAGTATAAGTAGGCAGCAGATGCAGCGCATATTCAGGTTTTCGCTGAGGAGCCGAGCCGGTGACCCAGCCGCTCAGCGGTGGTACAGGAGCTGTGGCGATGGGACGTGACGTCTCCGTTCCCTCCTTCAGGGAACGAGGGTTACATATGTAACCGAGACGTTCCCTTTCAGTCGGTCACTCTCGACGTCACGTCGGATGACCGACGAATTGGGATCTCGCTTAGAGGGACCAATCTACTTCGAGTGTAAACTAAACGAGCCAATGCACATTGGCATGCGATTATTGCATCCAGCTGCTGCTGATCACAGCGTGAGTATAAGTAGGCAGCAGATGCAGCGCATATTCAGGTTTTCGCTGAGGAGCCGAGCCGGTGACCCAGCCGCTCAGCGGTGGTACAGGAGCTGTGGCGATGGGACGTGACGTCTCCGTTCCCTCCTTCAGGGAACGAGGGTTACATATGTAACCGAGACGTTCCCTTTCAGTCGGTCACTCTCGACGTCACGTCGGATGACCGACGAATTGGGATCTCGCTTAGAGGGACCAATCTACTTCGAGTGTAAACTAAACGAGCCAATGCACATTGGCATGCGATTATTGCATCCAGCTGCTGCTGATCACAGCGTGAGTATAAGTAGGCAGCAGATGCAGCGCATATTCAGGTTTTCGCTGAGGAGCCGAGCCGGTGACCCAGCCGCTCAGCGGTGGTACAGGAGCTGTGGCGATGGGACGTGACGTCTCCGTTCCCTCCTTCAGGGAACGAGGGTTACATATGTAACCGAGACGTTCCCTTTCAGTCGGTCACTCTCGACGTCACGTCGGATGACCGACGAATTGGGATCTCGCTTAGAGGGACCAATCTACTTCGAGTGTAAACTAAACGAGCCAATGCACATTGGCATGCGATTATTGCATCCAGCTGCTGCTGATCACAGCGTGAGTATAAGTAGGCAGCAGATGCAGCGCATATTCAGGTTTTCGCTGAGGAGCCGAGCCGGTGACCCAGCCGCTCAGCGGTGGTACAGGAGCTGTGGCGATGGGACGTGACGTCTCCGTTCCCTCCTTCAGGGAACGAGGGTTACATATGTAACCGAGACGTTCCCTTTCAGTCGGTCACTCTCGACGTCACGTCGGATGACCGACGAATTGGGATCTCGCTTAGAGGGACCAATCTACTTCGAGTGTAAACTAAACGAGCCAATGCACATTGGCATGCGATTATTGCATCCAGCTGCTGCTGATCACAGCGTGAGTATAAGTAGGCAGCAGATGCAGCGCATATTCAGGTTTTCGCTGAGGAGCCGAGCCGGTGACCCAGCCGCTCAGCGGTGGTACAGGAGCTGTGGCGATGGGACGTGACGTCTCCGTTCCCTCCTTCAGGGAACGAGGGTTACATATGTAACCGAGACGTTCCCTTTCAGTCGGTCACTCTCGACGTCACGTCGGATGACCGACGAATTGGGATCTCGCTTAGAGGGACCAATCTACTTCGAGTGTAAACTAAACGAGCCAATGCACATTGGCATGCGATTATTGCATCCAGCTGCTGCTGATCACAGCGTGAGTATAAGTAGGCAGCAGATGCAGCGCATATTCAGGTTTTCGCTGAGGAGCCGAGCCGGTGACCCAGCCGCTCAGCGGTGGTACAGGAGCTGTGGCGATGGGACGTGACGTCTCCGTTCCCTCCTTCAGGGAACGAGGGTTACATATGTAACCGAGACGTTCCCTTTCAGTCGGTCACTCTCGACGTCACGTCGGATGACCGACGAATTGGGATCTCGCTTAGAGGGACCAATCTACTTCGAGTGTAAACTAAACGAGCCAATGCACATTGGCATGCGATTATTGCATCCAGCTGCTGCTGATCACAGCGTGAGTATAAGTAGGCAGCAGATGCAGCGCATATTCAGGTTTTCGCTGAGGAGCCGAGCCGGTGACCCAGCCGCTCAGCGGTGGTACAGGAGCTGTGGCGATGGGACGTGACGTCTCCGTTCCCTCCTTCAGGGAACGAGGGTTACATATGTAACCGAGACGTTCCCTTTCAGTCGGTCACTCTCGACGTCACGTCGGATGACCGACGAATTGGGATCTCGCTTAGAGGGACCAATCTACTTCGAGTGTAAACTAAACGAGCCAATGCACATTGGCATGCGATTATTGCATCCAGCTGCTGCTGATCACAGCGTGAGTATAAGTAGGCAGCAGATGCAGCGCATATTCAGGTTTTCGCTGAGGAGCCGAGCCGGTGACCCAGCCGCTCAGCGGTGGTACAGGAGCTGTGGCGATGGGACGTGACGTCTCCGTTCCCTCCTTCAGGGAACGAGGGTTACATATGTAACCGAGACGTTCCCTTTCAGTCGGTCACTCTCGACGTCACGTCGGATGACCGACGAATTGGGATCTCGCTTAGAGGGACCAATCTACTTCGAGTGTAAACTAAACGAGCCAATGCACATTGGCATGCGATTATTGCATCCAGCTGCTGCTGATCACAGCGTGAGTATAAGTAGGCAGCAGATGCAGCGCATATTCAGGTTTTCGCTGAGGAGCCGAGCCGGTGACCCAGCCGCTCAGCGGTGGTACAGGAGCTGTGGCGATGGGACGTGACGTCTCCGTTCCCTCCTTCAGGGAACGAGGGTTACATATGTAACCGAGACGTTCCCTTTCAGTCGGTCACTCTCGACGTCACGTCGGATGACCGACGAATTGGGATCTCGCTTAGAGGGACCAATCTACTTCGAGTGTAAACTAAACGAGCCAATGCACATTGGCATGCGATTATTGCATCCAGCTGCTGCTGATCACAGCGTGAGTATAAGTAGGCAGCAGATGCAGCGCATATTCAGGTTTTCGCTGAGGAGCCGAGCCGGTGACCCAGCCGCTCAGCGGTGGTACAGGAGCTGTGGCGATGGGACGTGACGTCTCCGTTCCCTCCTTCAGGGAACGAGGGTTACATATGTAACCGAGACGTTCCCTTTCAGTCGGTCACTCTCGACGTCACGTCGGATGACCGACGAATTGGGATCTCGCTTAGAGGGACCAATCTACTTCGAGTGTAAACTAAACGAGCCAATGCACATTGGCATGCGATTATTGCATCCAGCTGCTGCTGATCACAGCGTGAGTATAAGTAGGCAGCAGATGCAGCGCATATTCAGGTTTTCGCTGAGGAGCCGAGCCGGTGACCCAGCCGCTCAGCGGTGGTACAGGAGCTGTGGCGATGGGACGTGACGTCTCCGTTCCCTCCTTCAGGGAACGAGGGTTACATATGTAACCGAGACGTTCCCTTTCAGTCGGTCACTCTCGACGTCACGTCGGATGACCGACGAATTGGGATCTCGCTTAGAGGGACCAATCTACTTCGAGTGTAAACTAAACGAGCCAATGCACATTGGCATGCGATTATTGCATCCAGCTGCTGCTGATCACAGCGTGAGTATAAGTAGGCAGCAGATGCAGCGCATATTCAGGTTTTCGCTGAGGAGCCGAGCCGGTGACCCAGCCGCTCAGCGGTGGTACAGGAGCTGTGGCGATGGGACGTGACGTCTCCGTTCCCTCCTTCAGGGAACGAGGGTTACATACGTAACCGAGACGTTATTCATATGTATAGGTAATTTATTTTTTATTTTTTTCTTCAGTTTTGCAGAAATGTAGAGACATGTATTTCCAATGAGCCTATGTTGCGAAAAAGAAAAAAAGAAAAAACCTGACTGGTACACTCAAACTGCCGGAAACTACGTAGAACCAGTCCATCTGTGTGTGCAGTTTCTTCTTGCTGTTTTGTGTGCAGTCTGCATCAGATGGCCAGTGAATGTACTGTAGGCTTCCGAGGAATAGTTTACTCGCACATCACAATACAGTTCCATTTTTTCTTATTTCTTATCTTATCTGTTTTGTTCTCCAGGTCTGTGATTAATAGCTGAATGTTTTCAGCATCACAACTTCAGGCAGCAGTCTGGGGTTGCTGAGTTCAGAAAACAGCAGTGCAGTGTCGTGTGCAGCTTTCCAACTGGATTTAATAGCCGCCTTCACCTCCAGATATTTCTCAGAGTAACAGCTTCACAACAAATTGATAAAACTGTGGTTTATTTTAAAAAAAAAGGTACAAATGAACCAGTATCATTTCAAGTCAAGCTTTATTTTCATTCTGCTACATGTATGGACATAGGGCAGTCGTGGCCTAATGGATAGAGAGTCGGACTTGTAACCCGAAGGTCGTGGGTTCGAGTCTCAGGTCCGGCGGAATTGAATAACCAGCGCTCTCTCCACCTTCAATTCCATGACTGAGGTGAGACCTTGAGCATGGCACCAAACCCCCAACTGCTCCCCGGGCGCCGCAGCATTGGCTGCCCACTGCTCCGGGTGTGTGTTCACGGTGTGTGTGTGTGTGTTCACTGCTGTGTGTGTGCACTTGGATGGGTTAAATGCAGCACACAAATTCTGAGTATGGGACACTATAATTGGCCACACGTCACTTCACTTTCATACAGTGGAACGAAATGTTGTGTCTCGCAGGACCACGGTGCTATATAAACATACAACACTAGACGCAAGAACAATTTTTAGACCTACATAGCTAACTTTCTAAAGCTGTAGTCTAACTATACATATACTATAAATAGTTGATTATACATACACATAACCTAAGACAGACTATACAAGTACTTTACATAATAACTGTACATGATATTGTGCAAAAGAGGTATTAAAGGTTAAGAAGCAAGTAGTGCAATGTGATTTGTGCTGCATTCACATGTAAACATTGGTGTTATCTTACACTGAACAAAATTATAAACGCAACACTTTTGTTTTTGCCCCCATTTTTCATGAGCTGAACTCAAAGATCTAAGACTTTTTCTATGTACACAAAAGGCCTATTTCTCTCAAATATTGTTCACAAATCTGTCTAAATCTGTGTTAGTGAGCACTTCTCCTTTGCCGAGATAATCCATCCACCTCACAGGTGTGGCATATCAAGATGCTGATTAGACAGCATTATTATTGCACAGGTGTGCCTTAGGCTCACATTTTAGAGTGGCCTTTTATTGTGGGCAGCTTAAGGCACACCTGTGCAATAATCATGTTGTCTAATCAGCATCTTGATATGCCTCACCTGTGAGGTGGATGGATTATCTTGGCAAAGGAGAAGTGCTCACTAACACAGATTTAGACAGATTTGTGAACAATATTTGAGAGAAATAGGCCTTTTGTGTACATAGAAAAAGTCTTAGATCTTTGAGTTCAGCTCATGAAAAATGGGGGCAAAAACAAAAGTGTTGCGTTTATAATTTTGTTCAGTGTATTAAGTCCTTGTAACATGGAGTGTTTATAAGAAAGTGTCTGGTACATATAAAGAGGAAAGTGTGTTTTTCTACAGGTGGTTTGTCCAGCGCACTCACCTGTGTGTAGCACACTCAGAATTGCACAATGTTCTTTTCAACAGTTTTCATGTGGTGAAATGTCCAGGATGGAGGGGAGAGGGGCACCGATGATCTTTGCAGCTGTGTTCACTGTCCGCTGTAGGGTCTTGCGATCATCAGCATTGCAGTTCCCGTGCCAGACAGTGATGCAGCTGGTCAGCACGCTCTCAATGGTTCCCCTTTAGAATGTGGTGAGGATGGGTGGAGGGAGACTTGCTCTTTTAAGTCGGCGCAGGAAGTGGAGCTGCTGCTGCGCCTTCTTGGAGAGTGATGTAGTGTTGGTGGTCCAGGTGAGGTCTTCTGTTATGTGCACCCCCAGGAATTTAGTGCTGCTGACTCTCTCCACAGTCAAGCTGTCGATGGTCAGTGGGGGGTGGTCAACAGAGTTTCTCCTGAAGTCCATCACAACCTCCTTTGTCTTACTCAGATTGAGGGACAGGTTGTTTGCCCCACACCATTCAACCAGTTGTGCCACTTCCTTTATGTAGGGTGTTTCATCATTGTTGTTGATGGGAACTACCACAGTTGTGTCATCAGCAAACTTGATGATGTGGTTGGAGCTGAACTTGGCAGTGCAGTCGTGGGTCAGAAGCGTGAAGAGCAGTGGGCTGAGCACACAACCTTGTGGGGCACCTGTTCTCAGTGTGGTAGTGCTGGTGGTGTTGTGGCCGACACGGACTGACTGAGGTCTTCTGGTAAGAAAGTCCAGGATCCAATTACAGAGGGAGGTATTAAGGCCCAGCAGGTTTAGTTTGTTGATGAGCTGTTGTGGAATTATTGTGTTGAATGCTGAGCTGAAGTCGATGAACAGCATTCTAACATAAGAGTCTTTGTTTTCTAAGTGGGTAAGAGCCAGGTGGAGGAAATGGCATTGTCCGTGGAGCGGTTTGGACGGTATGCAAACTGGAGCGGGTCGAGTGTTTTGGGGAGATTGGATTTGATATGGTGCATGACTAACCTCTCAAAGCACTTCATCATGATTGGGGTCAGAGCTATGGAACGATAGTCATTTAGGCAGGACACAGGTGACTTATTTGGTACTGGGGTGATAGTGATGGACTTGAGACATGTGGGGACAACTGCTTGGACAAAAAGACAAATTACTTTATCATTTGTTTCCAAGAGTCAAAATATTCCTATTTTTAATTAGATGGCAAGTAATGGAAGGTGACTTAGCTTTTAGGGGCTGTTTCTTTCCCATCTGCTGAATGGATTACTGGTTTAATTAGAGTTTTTATTCTCTCAATTGCTCTTTTATGAGTTTAGATGCAATAGTTGCTGTTCCTGAGGTGGCTGTAGTGTAAATTGTCTGAAGCAGGTTGGATGCTTCTTAGACAGAAATGTATCACAATTACATTTACATTACATTTGCATTTATGCATTTAGCAAACACTTTTATCCAAAGCAACTTACAATAGAAGAAACATCAATTATATGATATTCTTAGCATAAAGAGCTATGTTTATTAGAATGCAAGACTATGATTAAACTCTGTCCTTGTCTCAGATTTTCTTGTCAAGTCTATTCTTGTCTAGTGTATCAAAATATGTTTGTATAATGATTATAAATTATAGAGTTTGATGATAACAAACATAACTGAATGCAGTGCATCAATGCATTTAGGCCCTGTTTACAGCTGGTATCTTTTGTCCACTTTCATTCACTTTCCAGGAGCATATATGGGATTGTTCTGATCTTTTGATCTAATGTTGTGAACTATGGTCTTAAATGACGTACTCATTAGGCCTGTGGCAGTGGAGTCCCACCCTTAAATTAAGCAGTGGCCCATAATGTTTGGAATGTAACTATTATCACATCCAAAAAATGTTGCAGTGCAAAACATCTTAATGGTTTTCAAATGGGCTTTGTTTCCTTAGGCGAAATATAATATCCTATTTTTGTCTTTTGATTTGGAGTGCAATATGATCCCTACATCTTGACAGGTTTTGTGAGATTTATGTAAAATGCGTTCAGTGTGAAATAGATCTCATGACGAAGTTGCTTTTTGATGACTTTTAACAAACTTTTGAAGTGTTTTTGAGGTTGCCGCAGCAAAGTGCAGACATCTCCAAATTCACATTGTTGATCAAGGGAGGTTTGTTATGCAGAAATAGCAGGTTTTCAGCAACATTAATCAGAGACCTCTGGCACTTGAGAAAACGTAATGTATCTCCTGCTATTTTTCCATGAAACATTTCACAAGTACTTCAAAGCATTCCAGAGCATTTTCAGTTAGTAAGATGCATCTTTTTCAGAGTTGTGGGTAGCTGTCCTACCCATCAGCCACTGCAGCATTCTGACCTTGAATGATCTGCGTAAACATGCGTATTCACACAAAGACGAGCTTCCAAGTATACGCTCTCTCATTCCCTGTCTTTCATCACAAATAGACATTTTAGTTGGAAGAAGAGAGGACAAGTATAGAAAAAGACAATGCTAAGGAATGCATTTTAAAATTATCCAAAAATTATTGTAAAATCATCAAACTAATTAAAAACCCATTTGCAAGCAAAATGCCACTCTTCTGAATGATACGTTGGCTGCACAGACTGGTGGATCTCGCAGATGTTTGAGCACAGCACTCTAAATGAAACCCAGCTGAATGTAAAATCATTCACAAACAAAAGCCAAATGGAAAAGAAAGCAGCGGCGCTCACTGAGTGTTCAGCTTCAAGTCAAAGTGCTACGTGTGTTTAAAAAGCTCAGGCAGTTATGAAATATTATCGCTTTCTGTGAGCAACTCTCTCCAATTTCAGCACTGTTTCTATGGAAAAACACACATGCACAAACAACGCTCAAGTACAAAGAGCTCACCGGGGGTTATTTGACACAGCTTTTGGCCAATGAAAATCTGATCTGAACACTAGAGGCCTGAAGGAGCATCCGGTCAGTGTTCATAAACTAAAGGTAGCTCTGACTGAGCTGGAAGCAACACAGGTTCCCTGTCTGCCAGTCCGCTAACATCTCAGAGCTCTCATGTAAAAGCTCTCATTGGCTCTGTTTTGATTTAGAGCTCTGGCCAAAACCTCATGCACCAAGAGCAATTTAGTCAAGCGGAATTCATGACCAGACATAGATGAAACATGAAACTAGATTTTGACATTTCACAAAATAAACTGTGACTGCTGCATTTCTATAGAAACTCACCGACATTACGCTATGGTGATTGCCAGGGCATTGTTATGCAGTTGCTAAGGGTTCTCACTGTGTTGCTAAGGTGTTCGGCATTCATATGCAGTTGCTAAGGTGGTTTGGGTGTTTACTTAAATGGTTTCAAAAGAGGCCAGCCCAAGTCTCTATGATATTCTGATCTTTAGATATGGATTAAGTCCCTCCTTCATCCTTCATCAGAAAAAAGAAGAAGAAGAAAAAAAAAAAGTACACAAGCTGTCACTGGGGCAGTATTTTTTTCAAAAGATATGCCTTTGTAAGTAAAGGGTGCATATCGGTACCTTAAAGGTACATATTAGTACCTAACGTGTACATATTAGTACCTTAAAGGTACAAAATTGTACATATTAAAAATTTACTGTTTTTAATGGACAACAAAAATGAAAGCAGCTGTGGCAACAGATCTATGATCTTTGTCAGCTGAAAACAAAATGGTGCATTCCTATAAACCTGTTAACAGCAGTGACAGAATTTGATCTGACGGCAAAGCAAGGGTTTGTGTCACCCTGTAGGTCAATTTCTTTTTAAAAACACTCACCAGCCAATAGGATGTAAGCCTCTGGGTCATGTGTCTGGAGCTGCCATTCCAGTTAGATGTGAATGACAGTGCTTGCTTTTCAATGAAGTACAGTTGCTTATATAATAATAATAATAATAATAGCATATTCTGGGTAAAAATTGTTTTGTAATCCATTTTTTTTCAGTGTATGCTTAATTAATAGAAAGGCTTGAAAAACTAACAGCTAAAGTTGGTCTGTGCTTTCATCAAACAATATGTTCTATAAACTCAAAAATAATATATTTTTTTCTTGTTAATCTGAGATAAATTACCTTGCATTTTAATTAAGATGAACATTAACACTGCATTATAGTGAAGGACTTTCTTACTTTGTCTACTTTGTGTATCAGAAATATTGTATTGTAGTGTAGTTCTATTTCTCTGCATTAAAACAGGCAATATATGTATTATCAGATGAGTTTTATATTTTATATAGTATGAATGTGAGTAATGTAATACCTTTATTGTTTAATGGCACTTTTTCTATTAAAGCTGAATGATCAACATGCTTTTTTTGTTGTGAATAGTTGTGCTTGTTGTGTACAGGTCTTAAGGTGGCTGAACTGACAATGTTTTCAAATGTTTTTTGAATTTATGAAAAAAAAAAAAAAGTTTACACATAGAGCATTGATGCATGAGAGGAACTGTTGTTTCTATGCCGGGCTCCTGCTGTGAACAGGCTGCCTCTCATTGGTTCATTAGGACCGTGAATATGCGGGTGGTAAAGCAGCGTGGGGGCGGGAAAGCGCTTATCTCTCTCTGCTGCAGCTCCCCTGGCACAAAACATTTTCCTGAATAGTCTCAGTGGTATAGAAGGATCTGTTCACACCAGCTTCCTGTAGTCTGAACCAGATATCTGCATTTATATTGCCAAGATCAGCTGTCTTATATTGCTGATTTGTTGCTCATGCATTACAATAGTTAACACCATGTTAAAGGAACAGTTCAACCATAAATAAAAATGGACATCATTTACTCACCCTCATGTTGTTCCAAATCTGAATGCATTACTTTATTCTGTGAAACACAAAAGAAGATATTTTGAAGAATGTTGATGTTTAAACATTGGAACCCATTGACTTTGTATAGACAAAAAAACACAGATATTGATTTATTTATTTATTTTTAATAGTAAAATTAAAAAATGTGCTTATATATTATATTATATTATATTATATTATATTGCCCTATCAGACATATATCAGACATATTTCTGACAATCAGAGCACAATGTCTTCTCTCTCCACAGGAAGAGCCTTACGAGATGTTCAAGAAGTCAGATAAGCCGCTATACGGTAACGATCGCTTCGAGGGCTTCTGCATCGACCTGCTGCGAGAGCTGGCTGCCATCCTGGGCTTCACCTACGAAGTGCGACTGGTGGAGGATGGCAAGTACGGAGCGCAGGAAGAGAGCACGGGCCAGTGGAACGGCATGATCCGAGAACTGATGGACCATGTAAGTCAGACTCCACAATCCAATACTGTTTTGATTGCACTCAGGTTGGCTCTTTTCCACTCTGTACAACCCTGCAAGGTTGAGCAAAATTGGCTCCCTTTCAAAGCATCAATGTGAATATGTATAGATTTGGTCACCCCCTGCCCACACCAAAGATGTTAGAATTTAAAATTGAAAAAAAAAAAAAACTGGAAGTGTTTATTGAATAGCAATTCAAAAAAAGCCAACATAATCACACAAAAGCTTTGAGACAAATAATAATCATTAATTTTGACTAATTATATTTATTCCCTGATGTTTCCCTAAACTGATTAGACTGATTTATTTCTCAGTACTATCAAAACCATTAAAGCAAATTTGATTTATTTCATACAGCAATACATAAAGTGCATTAAAAAAGTGCAATATTAGTGTCTGTACTCAACAAGGCTGGATTTGCTGCATTTATATCAACAAAAAAATGTGGTAAAAACACAAATATTATGAAATATATTAATGAAAAAATATACATTAATATTACAATTTAAAACAAGTTTTATATATATATATATATATATATATATAATTTTTTTTTAAATGTTATTTATTCCTGTTTTCTATGTCACATGCTCCTTCAGAAATCATTCTAAAATGCAGATTATCTGCTCAGGAAACATTTCATATAA
Organism: Sinocyclocheilus rhinocerous; assembly: GCF_001515625.1. Classification (NCBI taxonomy): domain Eukaryota; kingdom Metazoa; phylum Chordata; class Actinopteri; order Cypriniformes; family Cyprinidae; genus Sinocyclocheilus; species Sinocyclocheilus rhinocerous. Next base: position 222,282 of record NW_015652287.1, on the reverse strand, counting down.
TTATCAATGTTGAAAACATATTTTTTTCCTCAATATTTTTATTATTTTTTTTTTTTTTGCTGAATATAAAGTTTGAAGCACAGCATTTATTTAAACTCTTCTGTAAAATTATAAAACTCTTTCATGTCACTTTTGATCAGCAGAACATTGACATGTCCTTGCTCAATGAAAGCATTAATTTATTTAAGATAAAAAATAAAAAAAAACACCCCCCAATTTTGTACAAATTCAAACTCATCTCTTTCCCATATGTTGTGTGTATTCATACTACAAATAACATGAAATGATATTATTATTAAAAACTACACTGCAGTTGTATACATTTCTTTGAATATCCTTCCATCTTAATTCTACTTCTTTGAACTGAAATTTGAATTTTGCCTCCTGTTTGCTGCCTCAATTCAAATTGAATTACATTTTTAAGAAATTGTAGTGTAATTTATAAGGCGTCCCTAATTCAATTCAGGATGGTGCAGAATCCTGACACATTCCCACCATACTGCAGAAGGGACTTGTCAAGATTATACAATGAAAGGAGATGCTTTCAGCGTAAAGAGGAAACCGATATGAAAATAAGATTAACAGTGCATGTGTGCGCGCATAGCAGATGGTACGAAATGCGATAAAATAAAACACGAGCACATACTGCCGAGAGGACACAAAGTGAAAAATCTGGCATTAGTTTCCCCCCATAGAGCTTATTAAGCACACGCACTTTCACAAACACTGCCCTTCGACACCCTCATTAGATTCCGCAAAGACTAATATAGGAATAAACACATTGCTGAGAAGAGTGCAGTACACCCAATATTCAATAGTATCCATTGCTCCAACTGATACATCAGACATATCTCTTAGTCACTGCTCCTCAATTGGTCATGGTCGGATCCTCTGGTGTGAAAGCGGAGGGTGTGTGTGTGTGTGTGTTGTCGTAACATTCCCCGGCACACATACAAGACGAGAGCAGGACAGACTGTAATTGGCCTTGACAAGCTTTCAGAGCATTCTGGAGTTTGCAGTTTGCCAGTACATTGATGTGCTAGAGATAAAAATATCTTGTCAAAGGACTTTAGAAAAAAAAAAAAAGGAAGGTAGCGAGACAACATCTGCTCACTTCTGGCATTAATTTGCCCCCTCTGGGAATAATTATAGACAATTCAATAATTCTAGACGGAAGCCTTTATTTTGAATGAAATTATACCAATTCTAACAGTAGTAAAAGTAGTGAAATTGAACTAAATGTCAGTTTTAGGGGCACAGCCGTCTTAGCTGGTGTCAGCGTTTCGACAGCAGACCCTCCATCAGTTCTGAAGGAGGAATAACGACCTTACCGTGTCAGAACGGATGTTTCTTTATCATGTTGAAATTGTACCGGGTATGATCTCAGATTCATCATACTGTAGTCAAACCAGGGTTGCATTTACGCATAGGCATTCTAGGCACGTGCCTATGCTCGCTCGTCCAGGGGGCCCAAACACAATGAAGAGATATATAATATTTTCTGTTATACTATGGGATATCTACAACAGTAAAAGAACCAAAACCCCTGAAGACATTGAGCAAATAAATATAACAAACAATAGGCAAGGCAAGGCAAGTTTATTTGTATAGCACATAAATGTCTTGAAACAAATCATCTGAACAGTCTTGGTGTGTGGTTGCGACGCCAGGCCTTTAAATTATTAGAGAAATAATGCACTTCCGAAGTGGTTATGTGGCCACGTCGCCGCGCCTATTAATGGAATGGTCTTTCTCAGTTCTCAAACAAATTAAGAACTACATTCAACGCAAGCGCTTATTGCGATAGAAAACACTGTAACCGTTTCCACTGATTAAGAAATATTTTTGTTTGCTTGCGTGGTAATATTAGGCCTATTATATTAATAGGGAAGGGATGCCTAAAAATTTTTTTGCCTATGTCACGAAAAGAGGTAAATCTGGCCCTGAGTCAAACGATAAATCCTCAGTACTAGGCTTCAAAATGTGTCATTTAAATCTTAAGTCATATGCCTTTAAAATAAGTTTAAGGGCTCAAAACTATTATGCAGTATTTAAAATAATTTGTAAAGTGTAGACCAGGAGTTTGAGAGGCACACAATTATTCATAATATGAATGAATGAATGAATGAATGATAACTTCACAGTTGAGTTTAAAGCAAAATTCTCAAGTTATAAGCTTGATTGTATAAGCCACATTTGAAAGTGTTATACATTGCATACTGTACGTTACTGTTCAAAAAGTTTCCACCAAAATATTAAGCAGCAAACGTTTTTTTTGTTAGTTTTTTTTGCATTAATAATAATACACACCAAATCAGCATATTGGAATGATTTCAGAAGGATCACACGATACTAAAGACTGGAGTAATGGCCTGTTTATGTAAAGATCGATAACTATATAGATAACTATATTAACTATATTAGCGTCCACACTAATGCACAATACCGTTCTGTTTATTATAAGCACACACTGCAGTTTTGTCATCTGCTGATTTGAATGTTCAAGCTCTTTAAAACAGGATAAATTTTTATTGTCTGTCAATGTTTTATTAGCTGAAAAAATATACCGTTCCTCTGTGTCATTATCGTTATAGTTTATTGTGTGGATTCTGCTATTCTTTTCAATTTAGAATGATTTTTAAAACTATATCATTATCATTATCATCTTTTGTGTGAATGGGCCTTAATGGCTCCTGAAAATGCAGCTTAACAGGAATAGATTATTAAAAATACAGTAAAACGGAAAGTTATTAAGTTTTAATAATATTTTAGAATAGTACTTATTTTATTGTATTTTTGATCAAACAAATGCATCCTTGATGAGTGCAAGAAAAAAAAATCTGGTCACACTTTAGATTAGGGAGCAATTCTCTCTATTAACTAACTATTAATTATGATTTTCAGAATTTTGACATTTATGTAAATCATTCAGAATAAGGCATTAATATGTGCTTTATAATTATTAATAAACAGCTAATATGCTAGTAACATACATGCTAATGAGCAACTAGTTAATTGTGAGAATTTGGCCCTTAAAGTGTCACCAAGAATCTTACTGACCCAAAAACACCTGTGAAATACACATGTGAAAAGCTGCATAGTTGCTTGCCATCTGTAAACAACTTGTTATGGCATGTTTACAATGGACATGAGTAAAGCATCACATCTCAATTTCCCCCATTATAAACAATTAAGCTGCCTGCACTGGGAGCAGAACAGACTATATGCAGTAGTTTTCTGCTTGCAGTTGTTGTTTTTTCCCTTGCTGAGTATATACAGTGGTATAAACAGTACAGCAGAATCTCTACCAGTTGACACATTTCAGCCCTCACATGGTATATACAGTCACACTCCTCACTGATATGCTAAGAAGACATGGTTTTGATTATTGCAGCTGCGGTTGTCACAGTGATGACGACATCACGCAAGCCACACAGTCAATATCAGGGCTACATTTTAACAGAATGTTGTTTACCTTATGAAGAACAAGCATGTCAAGTTAGTAATCCCCAAAAAAAAAAAAAAAAAAAAATATATATATATATATATTTGAGGGCATGTTGAGTAGCATTCGTGTAGGCAGGGCAAACGAGGCGGTTGCCTAGAGCGTCATTATCTGCCTTCCAAGGCAGCAGCCAATGGAGATGGATCACGAGTAGACACGCCCCTTATTGCTGATTGGCTACAAGTTTGTTTTGCTATTCGGCCCGAATCAGTTTTCTAAAGTGTTTTTGAAAAATCACATACCCTGCCTTTAAGTGACTGATCTGGAATGCTCTACATAGACTGCAATTTGTTTAGGCTAAAATTATCAGCATAATTATAGTGCCTACCGTTTGCAATATTATTTGCATTGGGAGTGTGCCTATTATGCCTTAAAATGCTTGGCTTGCATTTTTTTTTCTTTCCCCCCAATTTGTAGTGTCTCAATTTGTCCCCCCAACATAGTTTGTATGAAGTGACTTTAAATATAGACAACTTTTTATGATTACAATGGGAGTGATCTAGTTTGTGGTGTATGATGTTGCTTGTTTGAAGTGTATACACAGTATAGGCCCAAATGGGAAAGTGAGAGGTTTTCAGTAGTATTAATAATAAACACATTGGATTTTAAAAATGCACATTACTTTTTCTTTCCAGCAAGTAATCTGCTTCTGTAATGAGCATTATTTGTGATCCTTTACCCCACAAACTTAGATGTAATAAGAAAATGAATAGATATTGGCAAGGAAATGATCCTACACACTCTCATAGCTATTGTACATTAACATGAATTGGTTTCATTTGCTCATATTTCAAACAGTCTGTCTATTCCAGTGACAGTGAGGTTTGGAGGTGGACCTTCTTGTCTTTTTTTCTAAAATGTGTTTAGTACGAATGAATTTGTACAAATTCACCACAAATTCTTCATAATGTAAAATAGTGACATTTTCGTACGGATGATACCATACAGAATCACCACCAATTTGTCAAAACATAAAATAGTGACGTTTTTGTACCAATGAAATCACACAAATTCACCACTAATTTTTCCAAAGCATAAAATAGTTACGTAAAATTGTACGCAATCACCAATTAGTCAAAATGTAAAATGTAATTTTTATACAAAGGAAATCAAACAAATTAACCACTAATTCATCAAAAAGTAAAATAGTGACATTTCCGTACAAAAAAAATTGAATGAGTTCACCACTAATTTGTCAAAATGTAAAATAATTATGTTTTCTTAAGAGATCAGGTTGGATGGTCATTAATGAAACAAGCGGAATGCACAAATGAGTCCAATTCTGTCAACTTCACTCAATTTTCTCATGACTTTTGGAAACCGGTGTGCATTTTAAGATATTTTCTTTTACATTAACAAAAATGACCAAAGAATGCAACTTTTATTTGTTACACAATTTTTAGACGTGGACTAAAAATGAAGGTAAAACTGGCCCTGAAAACGTATTCTAAGAAACACAGGCTATTTCTGCTTCTGACAGAGAACCAACAGCGTCAGACCTGTGTAAAACTTTTAACCCCCTTCATTTTCCCTTTTTCATAACTGCTATTTTCATTTTTTAGTCTAGTTGGGTAGCTGAGAGAGTGGATTCGGTTCAGCGCTCCTCCGGCCCCTTAGACCCAGTAAATCACGAAAGGTTTTAGTAAGTGCTGAAACAGTAGCAGGTAAATCAAGAGAGAGAGCGCGAGTCCACGAGAGGGCTTTAAATTTCCTCTTAAACGCTGTGGGGCAGAGTGTGTGATGTGTAAAAGCCCTGTTTTCTTAATTTGATTTCCGCTAAATGCTTCTGCTCGCCCTGATTTACAGTCTATCGCTCTTTTCCCTGTGCGTTATTTGTTGGCAGAAAGCTGATCTTGCAGTGGCACCCCTGGCCATCACGTACGTGCGGGAGAAGGTCATCGACTTTTCCAAACCCTTCATGACGCTGGGGATAAGTATACTGTACCGCAAACCCAACGGCACCAACCCGGGGGTGTTCTCCTTTCTCAACCCCCTGTCCCCCGACATCTGGATGTATATTCTGCTCGCTTACTTGGGTGTCAGTTGTGTGCTGTTTGTCATAGCCAGGTAACATACCAGCCAATTATATATATATATATGTATGTATATACATACCCCACATTATAAGCTCATCTCATTAACATTTTATGCTAACAGAAACAGTTCACTCTTAGATTTAACTTTAGTGGCCTTAAAGGAACGGTTCTTCCAAAAATAACAATTCTAACATTATTTACTCACCCTCATATCGTTCCAAATCTGTATGACCTTTTCCCCATGGAGCAAATAGAGTCAATACTTCAAAGCAAATTAGCCTGCCAAGATTCAAAATGACTAAAAAAATAATTTCAAAATTTCAAATCATCATGAACGATGTCCTTATGTCACATGCATTATATTCCAAGTCTTCAGAAAAGCCATATGATAGTTTCGCATGAGGAATAAATGCATAATATACAGTAGAACAAGTGTCGTATGGACTATGATGCTCTTATGTTGCTTTTTTTTTGTCATTTTGGAGCTTGACATCCTCTCTAACCTCCATTCCTTTTAGTTGGGGAAAAAAAAAAAAACTGCTCCGGATCTTTAATCTTCTATGGGCATGGACCAAAATGAGTATGAGTTAATTATGTCTTAACTGTCCAATCCTGTTCCTGGAGGGCCACCGTTCTGCAGAGTTTTACTGCTTCAGGTGTGTTTAATTAGGGTTGGAGCTCAACTCTGCAGGACAACAGATCTCCAGGAACAGGTTTGGACACCCCTGACTTTGGTTAACTATTCCTTTAAGAATCCCGAATGCCACTCTCACAATATTTACATGATGAAACGTCATGAGGTTCAGCTCAGTCGTTTCCTGGGACATTTATATAAATATGAAATACCTGCAGCTGTGAACAGGAGATAACTAAGAGTTAAAAGAGAAAAGGGGATAAAGAAGCACACACACACATAGCAAACACACTAGAGAGGAGCTATAAGGGTTGCTTTGGTCTTCCTGTCTTGACGCAGAGGAGCTACAGTATGAGCCTTTCATCAGATAATGCACAATAGCACAAACCATAAAAGTAAAGATGCAAAAGCACAGTTTCAAGACGGTATGTGTGTGAAAGACAGAAAATAGGTTTGTGGGAGTGTTCAAGCGTGCGTGAGAGTGAGATTGAGGCATTTTCTGAGGGTTGCTTTGGTCTTCCTGTCTTGACGCAGAGGAGCTACAGTATGAGCCTTTCATCAGATAATGCACAATAGCACAAACCATAAAAGTAAAGATGCAAAAGCACAGTTTCAAGATGGTATGTGTGTGAAAGACAGAAAATAGGTTTGTGGGAGTGTTCAAGTGTGCGTGAGAGTGAGATTGAGGCATTTTCTGGTGTGAAACGCAACCTCCCCCCATCCCTCGCTGTCCCTACTGTGTCTATTCTGTATACTTTTCTTTTCTGATTGGGTTTTTCCACATCCTGCTTCATATTTCCTTTGGAAAACTTGAGATTCTATGATATGTAATGCTACAAAAATGTATATTCACATTTTCCAAAATTGGTAGAATCAAAATTAGTTTACAGTTGGTTGAAGACACTAACAACTTTGAAATCCTTGGGCAGCAGTGAACATCTGAAAAACTGCTTGTATGATGAGCTCTTGTTTCAGAGACTTAGAATTAAACCCCAGATACTGTAGTAAATAGCATTTATCCTAAAGCTTCACTGTTTAAATTAGGTACAATTTAGTTAAAAAATAAAGTCATTTTTATGACTTAATTTATGGATATCACACTTCATTGTTTTTAGTAAGTAGACATTACAGACTAATTGTCCCTTAATTAAGGGAAATTCTGGGTTAAGTGTAAGCTAATATGTTGATTAGAAAATAATTTCGACTCGTAACTCAGTTTGTAAAGACAAACAAAAATATAGCTGCAAGCAGCAGTTAGCAGAACTGTGTACAGGAAACTACTCTAAAAGAGAAAAATTGATCTTTTCATATATGTTCATTGCTTTCAAATTGATTCTTTTATACCTGATAGGGCTCAGTATTTCACAGCACAACATTGACATCTGTCAGTTCATATTTTTCCTCATTGCTCCCAAACTGACAGATGTAGGATGCCTTTTTTTTTTTTTGCACCCAGTAGTAAAAAACTGCATACTGTACATCTCTCTATATGGAGGATGTACAAATGCCAGTTGCCTTCTTCAACAAAATTGTATAAGAAGGAAGGTTTAGTTGTGCCATTCTGATTAAAAATATGGAAAAAAAAAATAGAAATGAAACATATGCACATATTAATTGTTCTAAATGCATTTAGAAAATTGGTGAATTTTCATGTCAACCTTACTAGTCTTACATTTAATTTCAAAATCCATTAAAAACCTATTTAAATTTTGCAAACTTATAAAAGTTAAAAATCTCAAATTCATTGCATGACCCGTTCATGAGAAGAATACGATTTTAAAGGCTTTACATAAATGTCAAATACTAAAGAAAGAGAGAGAGAAAAAAAAAATCATAAAGGAATTTTTTGGTCCCTAGGGGAAAATTGTTCCTTGTCAGGAGAAGGAATTACATGTAAAAAGTCTGTCTCAAGAGAGGTAGCAGGGCTGGTGTTTTGAATATTGCAAATTAAACTACAACCATCCATCCCATAATTAATTTTTTTTTTAATTGACATCTTTAGCTTATGTTTATTTATTTTAGACCCAGAATGTTCCTTTAAATTTGTACTGTAGTTCATTCTTTGAATAAATCACTGAGATTTATTTTAAACACTTTGGTGCTTTCCATTGGTCTTCATTTGAGGCATGGTGGGGAGAAATCCAAAGAAAAGGCCTTATTTTAACCCTAAAACTCTTGGGTTGATCGCATTCAACTGGTCTAACCTAAGAGTTTTATGGTTAATGCACTTGTGCTTTATAAATGTTACTGGCAATATGATCACACAAGTTTCTAACAAGCTACAACTGTCATCTAAGTTGGTTCAGAATATGCACCTCTCACCTTTTAACTGCACTAATGTTAATGCTGGGTAAGTGTTCACCTTTCCAATTTTCAAATAGAGCACAAATAACAAGTACACAATTAAACAGCATGTTTAAACAGAAATATACAGCAGACAAGACCTAACACAAGATAGCATTACTGTGTTTATGTGTTTGTCTCTTTGTACACATTTCTTTGTGTGCATGTGCTTTTGTATGTGCACTATAACGCGGTATATGCAGCAAACATGTCTGCGTGTGAGAGCGAAAGTCAGAGCGAGAGAGAAAGAGATCACAGGGTGACATAATGGGGACTGGTGGAGGGTTTCCTAAGGCTTATTCTCACCATGCAGTATTTAGAAACCTTCCTTCTGGGCACAGTATGAAAGTTAAATATTTACCCTCTTCTCAGAATCTGTAATGCATATCAGCCGTTGTATTTGTTCCTGTTGTTTTACTCTACTTACAAAGTTTCTTCTCTTTTCTGCGAAAGCAGGTGATGAAACAGCTGAGGAAGTCTCAATTGGAAATGAGTTACATTTACTTATGACACTGGTTCTTGCCATAAAACAAGCGTTGCATTGATACTGTAAATCATTCAGCTGAAGCAATACTCAAATGCTGCTTCTGATTCTAATGCTTCAAATAAGTCTTTTTTTTTAGTTTATCTGATCGTGAATGTGGTACGTGTATTTCCAGGTGGAATATGCTTCTAAATGGGCTGCACTTAGGATGATTTAACAGACTGCTGTGTGGGGCTGACTAGATAATTAACTCCAAGTCTAGGAGGGAAGAGGATGGAAAGAAAGCACTGGAAACGACAGAAAGAAAAGAAAAAAAACATATATATGTGTTTTTTTTGTGTTTTTTTTTCATTTATTTATTAATTTTTTTGAGCATTTTTCTCTTATTTTCTAGTAATAAAATATATATATTTAGGTTGCAATGACCTGAGAAGCAAAATTGTTAGACAATTGTTAGACAATAAGCCATTTTTTTTCTTGTTATAACCATAAACATTAGTAAATTGTTTATTAACAAATATTGATGTTTAAAATAAGAAATAAGAATTAGGTGAGCTCTAGTAACTTAATTCAATATTGTTTGTTTGTTTGATCTTGCAGGTGTCTTTTCTATTTATTTATAGATTAATGTTTGCAACCATTTCTACTTCTGTAATCTGCTGAGTGAAACAAATGCTTAACGTTGATTGGAGTAGGTGTTACATACAAGAATGGAAAGTGAGATTTGTTGAAAAAGAAGTTAAAAAGCCATATCAGAGTAATGCATCTTAAAGAAAAAAGGACCTACTTTATATTAAGTGTTGTTAATTACTATGTACCCGACCACCAATCCTGCCCCTAACCTTACCCATATCCCACCTCAATAGCAGCAAAACTTTTGCAATTCAACATGAACACAATATGTACACGGTAGCATGTTACATATTATTTACAGTACATATTATTTTAAGACACCTAATATAAAGTGGGTGTCTCATTTCACTTGGAGCAAGGGAACGAGGAAACGCGGGAGTTGCTCAAAACCAACAGTCTTTAATGCAACAACACAGAATAACACTCAGGAACTCAGGAAGACATTAAATACCGGACGCTGGAGATACGGAAACACAAGGCTTAAATACACAGTAACTAATGGGACACACCTGGGATCAAATGAACTAAAAGGGGAACACCTGGAACAAATGAACAAAAGGACAGGAACGGGAAGGACCAAATAAGGGCATGGAAACACATGAGGAGCAAAACCCACACAAAACACGGAACAGAGTCTGACATAACTCCCCCCTCCCGGGCAGTGGTACCCGTTCTGGGACCCATGGCGGATCAGGCAGTTCGGGGCGCCATGGCGGAGCAGGCAGTCCAGGAGGCCATGGCGGATCAGACAGTTCAAGAGGCCATGGCAGAGTAGGGAACTCAGGAGGCTATGGTGGATCAGGGGACTCAGAAAGCCATGGCGGATTAGACAGTTCAGGAGGCCATGGCGGATCAGACAGTTCAGACAGGCCATGGCTGAGCAGCCTCCGAGGCCGTGGCCCCAGCCCCCGCCCCGGCCTTTACGGCTGGAGCCCTATAAACCCCCCCCCCAAAAATAATTGGGGAAAATTACGGGCACCGAGGCCCTCCGTGGGCCAGACATAGGGACAGCGACCCTCTCCGGGCCTAATTCAGGAACGGGAGCCCTTCTTGAGCTAAACTCAGGAACAGGAGCCCTCCGTGGGCTAAACTCAGGAACAGGAGCCCTCACTGGGCTGGAAGTGGGAACTGCAGCCCTATCTTGACGCTGGTCTGGGGCTAGAGCCATCTCTCGACTCTAGACAGGGGATAGAGCCAACACTGGAGCGAGCTCTGGGGCTGGAGCCGACATTGGAGCGAGCTCTGGGGCTGGAGCCGACACTGGAGCGAGCTATGAGGGGTGCTCTCGGGCGAGGAAGAGGGCAGTGAGCCATCCATTTCTCCTCATCCTCCCCTTCTGGTTACGGGTGAATAGGGCGGCCGGCGGGCTTGACTGATGAACGGCCGGAGGGCTGAATTATCATTTCTTTTAGTGCGCTGTCGCCCTTTCTACGTAAAAATCTGTGAAATCATGTAATGTGAATGTCGAACAGTCTAGCTCGAGACTAAAAAAACAAGTTGAATCGTACCGAGCTCCGGAAGAGACACTGTTTCTCAAGAGCTTACTGTGAGCGCGATTCGAAACTGAGTGAAACATGGACAAATGGCCGGCGAGCTTGAGAATGCCGCGGCCAGCGGGCTTAATACAGGAACGGCCGACGGGCTTGTCTGCTGAGCGGCCGGCGTTTCTGGGCTGAGGACAGAGACGGTGCTGGGAGGAGATGGGTGGTCGGAACATTTGGACGGGTATGTGGAGGGTCCTGGCGAGGGGTGAGCTGGCGAGGCCTGGTGGTTTTCGGGAGGGACTGGATGATGATCGCTCTGAACCTTTTCTACTTCGAGATTAACTCCATTTAATAAAAGACATGATTGACCAACTCGATCTGGGGAAAACTGTACGTGGGAAGATCGCAGCCGATTACGTCATCATCCAGCCCCAGCCGAAAACAGACACCGAGCGTGGTGTCGAACCAGCTCACCTGGTTGGAGAGCTCTAGGAACTCCTCTATATACCTCTCCAACTCCCGACCATCCTGCCGCAGACACCAAAGCCTGTCTTCAGCCGTAGTCATCTTATTTGGTCCGGTATTCTGTCACGTTTCACTTGAAGCAAGGGAACAAGGAAACAAGGAGACGCAAAGTACAAGGAAATGTCTTTAACCCTTTAACGCGTACGCTCACACCGGTGTGATCAGTCTTGGCTGGTCCCTGAAGCGTACGATCACACCGGTGTGATTAGAACTTTCAGTGCGTCACGTCATCAACTGCTGAATTTAAATCCGCTTTCGCGCTTTGGCTGGCGCGGAGCCAGATCGGACGCACTGAGTGCTTGTCATATTATCACAAATATTCTGTGTTTTCAACCATATAATGCTTATTTTAGGTTTCAGACATTTAAATACACATAAGTACTAGCAAAATCATACATTTACAGTTTGCAAAATACACGCTGATGTCTATGGAAACGGCAATAATGATGGTTACACTTTATTTCGATAGTCCACTTTAGACATTCTATTAACTATAAGTAACTTTGTAACTACATGTCAACTACATGTCAACTAATTCTCATTAATTTGCAACTACATGTCTACTAACTCTCAGAGTAGACTGTTAGGGTAGGTTTAGGGTTAGTAGAATAAGTTGACAAAGAAAGTGTTAGAAGATATTAAGCAGACAGTCTACTAATACTCTACTAACTGCTAGTTGACATGTAGTTGCAAAGTTACTTACTGTTAATAGAATGTCTAAAGTGGACTATCGAAATAAAGTGTTACCATAATGATCCTTACAAATATAATCTGACGACATGTTTTTATTGATATCATATACAGATTGTGTAGGTAACTATAAAGTTTACTCTGCTCTTTTCCCAGTTTACCGGAGACCTACTTTAACTTGTTTCGGGAGGAGAGGATGCATTTGCGTGTTGTAAATCCCACAGCTCGGATTCAGCGCGAACTAACATGGCGGCGCCCATCACCCGGTATAGATCAAATAACACAGTCGATATAAAAGTGTTTAAACTACCAAATAGATTTACTTGCACATATTTCAGAATTGGAATATCAGATATTTCATAATATAGTAAGCATGTTTGTGAATATTTTGAATAAAACAGGAAAGATCACACCGGTGTGATCAGTCTTGGCTGGTCCCTGAAGCGTACGATCACACCAGTGTGATTAGAACTTTCAGTGCGTCACGTCATCAACTGCTGAATTTAAATCCGCTTTCGCGCTTTGGCTGGCGCGGAGCCAGATCGGACGCACTGAGTGCTTGTCATATTATCACAAATATTCTGTGTTTTCAACCATATAATGCTTATTTTAGGTTTCAGACATTTAAATACACAAGTACTAGCAAAACCATACATTTACAG
>NW_015652287.1:185353-208365 GCF_001515625.1 Sinocyclocheilus rhinocerous | reverse complement strand
TGACTCGCAGGTTACAGAGAGATGCAGCGCATGAGAGAAAATGGAGCATTTGGCAGCTATATTCTAGTTCATTCAGTGTTACTTTAACCCTTTGACGCGTACGATCACACCGGTGTGATCAGTCTTGGCTGGTCCCTGAAGCGTACGATCACACCGGTGTGATTAGAACTTTCAGTGGGTCACCAACTGCTGAATTTAAATCTGCTTTCGCGCTTTGGCTGGCACGAGCCAGATCGGGTGCGCTGAGCACTTGTCATATTATCACAAAAATATTCAGTGTTTTCAACCATATAATGCTTATTTTAGGTTTCAGACATTTAAATACACAAGTACTAGCAAAACCATATATTTACAGTTTGTAAAATGCACGCTGATGTTTATGGAAACGGCAATAATGATCCTTACAAATATAATCTGACGACATGTTTTTATTGATATCATATACAGATTGTGTAGGTAACTATAAAGTTTACTCTGCTCTTCTCCCAGTTTACCGGAGACCTACTTTAACGTGTTTCGGGAGGAGAGGATGAATTTGCGTGTTGTAAATCCCACAGCTCGGATTCAGCGCGAACTAACATGGCGGCGCCCATCATCCGGTATAGATCAACTAACACGGTCGATATAAAAGTGTTTAAACTACCAAATAGATTTACTTGCACATATTTCAGAATTGGAATATCAGATATGTCATCATATAGTGAGCATGTTTGTGAATATTTTGAATAAAATAGGAAAAACAAAATAAAAGCGATCCATGTGTCATACAGATCTATTGTGGCTGCGTTGTGTCACATGACAAGCATGATGCGTCACCATGGAAACCAAAAAGGCGATACATTCTAAAATAACGGTCGCCTAAAAAAAACTCACGCTGGGGGCTCAGCTAGAATATTTTAAACTCACGTGCGAAAGGGTTAATGCAACAACACGGAATAACACTCAGGAAAACATTCAATACCGGACACTGGAGATACGGAAACACAGGGCTTAAATACACAATAACTAATGGGACACACCTGGGATCAAATTAACTAAACGGGGAACACCTGGAACAAATTAACAAAAGGACAGGAACGGGAAGGACAAAATAAGGGCATTGAAACACATGGGGAGCAAAACCCACACAAAACACGGAACAGAGTCTGACAGTGGGACTAAATATTTTAGTAGAATCTTTATTTATTTATTAATTCATTCTTTTTATTTGAGTACAATTACAATGTTATAAATTCATGTATTTACATTAATTCAGTGATGTAAAATAATATTTTTTGACTTGAATAAAAGCAGGAAAAACAGATTTAGGTTAGAGAAAATTCAAATTCAAAAGAGGTCATGCTTGGCACTGAAATCCTACAGGAATACTAGACATCTTTTAAGACCGAAAACCCAGTAAGACTATGCTGAACAAGCAGTCAGTCTTTGAAATCTATGGTAGTGCATTGATTAGCAATGCATCCTCGTGTAGCATCCTTATTGAATTGTATGTCAGCTCCACAACATGACCTCAACCCATGTTCTGGATGCTAAATGCAGCTACACAGCGACGTTATTTAAATATGTCAGTCTTCCAGATCTGACATGACTGCTATCAGGTGCGTTATCAGTCCTGTGCACAATGACTTTCTGAAAAAAAAAGAAAAAAGAAACAGCACCATTGTTCTTTCCCGAGGCATCAATGTTTCCTCAGCCTTCGTTTATCTCTTCATGTTGACCTTGCTCAAAATTTTCCCTCTGCGGCACAGATGACCGGAGATAACAGAAGGTCAGTATAATTGGATCAAACTGACAGCTAACGGACGACTGACGCTTCCCGTAGCAGCAGGTTAAGCTGCGTCTCATGCAGACAGAGGCTGTTCGTCGCCTCTCTCCTCCGCTGGCACGCTCCAGTTGATGACAGCCATCCATGTTAGATTTGCCGTTATAATTGGCTTTACAGAACATGATTGTGTGAACTTGCACAAAGACCCTTAGCATGAAACGTCTGGGGCAGCAGTTGCATCTTTGCAAGATTATAGTTTGCATGTGCATCACATATAGCTAATAACTGCTAACTATCTAACTGCTTCTTTAGCTATTTAAAGAGCACAGCAATCAATTTAGATAGAAAATAACTATGATTGCAACAGCACTTGATTAATGTTGCTCATAGACTCATATGCAGAAAATGTTGTGTACTCTACTGTTAGTCTCTGAAAGTCAATAATTTCTGTTTCCATTTTAGAGTTCTGATGGAGAATTAAAAAAAAATAGCTGAGACAAATAATTTCCTTGGTATTAGATTGCTCAACTCTTGAAAAGCCTGTAGATGCTTTTTTATTCCACTACTTCAGCACAAACAGAATTGGGTCACAATGCTTAATTGTCGCCCAATCAACCTTTACTAATGTAATGTCACTTATATTTAGCTGGAGTAAATGGAAAGCCTCAATGTGGGAGAGAGATAGCACAGTACGAGGGATTGGGGTGTGGAGATGATGGAATTGACTAGAGCTTCTGCATTGGGCATCTAAATTAATTATTTTAAATGGATATTCTGGGTTAACTACAAATTAAGCTATTTTGACAGCATCTGAAGTTGTCAGTTACAACAAAATAATTTTGACAAATAAAAAAAGAAATGCACTCATAAAGTACAAGACACATCGTAAGTTAAGGCTCGGTCTATTCCAGGCCTTACGTACATGTACATGTCTCATGTACTTTCTGAATGCATGTATTTAGCTGCTTTTTTAATGCTAGGATATAAGGTACAGTGATTAATACATAAATACATAAACAACATGTACGTTATGTACAGATAAAATCGTTTATAAATTATATAATACATAAGAAAATAATCCATAGGCTCTGTCTCAGCAGCTTTGGAATTGTGCTTTGATGTAGTCGGAGACGTATTCATTTTTGTATGTGTGAGATGAGAAAACTGCTGTTCATAAAGTACAAGACACATCGTAAGTTAAGGCTCGGTCTATTCCAGGCCTTACGTACATGTACATGTCTCATGTACTTTCTGAGTGCATGTATTTAGCTGCTTTTTTAATGCTAAGATATAAGGTATAGTGATTAATACATAAATACATAAACAACATAAACAACATGTACGTTATGTACAGATAAAATCGTTTATAAATTATATAATACATAAGAAAATAATCCATAGGCTCTGTCTCAGCAGCTTTGGAATTGTGCTTTGATGTAGTCGGAGACGTATTCATTTTTGTATGTGTGAGATGAGAAAACTGCTGTCAGTACAATGGCTTCATTATTACTAATGTAGAGGTTTGTGCAGCAGAAAATATTGAAAATTAAAGAAACATTCTTTATTGAAAACGGCTTGAATTTTTTTTTAACAAAACACATTCCTAAACTCTCATCTTGATGGTAAAGCCCAACACAGTATCAATTTGCAGTGAGCATGTTTTTGCATATGTGTGTGGCATATGTTGCTTCTTAATGCTTATTGTTCTATTAAAGGGATAGTTTACCCAAAAATGAAAAGTCTGTCACATTGTATTAACCCCAAAGTTGTTCCAAACCTGTATGAGGTTAGTCAGTGAGGACCAACAACTATTTGGTTATCCACATTCCTCAAAAGAAACTCATACAGGCTTGGAACAACTTGAGGGTGAGTAAATGATGACAGACTTTTAATTTTTAGGTGATCTGTCCCTTAAAGTTCTGTACCGTAACTTCATTGGGACATGGGCCATGGCTCATAAAATCAGAAATGTCTGGTCTTTTTTTATAGCTTAATTTAATTAAATTTGCTCTCATACATTCATAATTATGGTTGCATTTGATATGAATATGTTATTTGGGAGTTTCTGGAATAGAAACAAAATGAACTCAAATGAACATAAACAGCTCTAAGCAACATGTAACTATCACGCACTTAACTTATTTATTTGTTACATTAAAGAAAAAAAAAACATTTAAACCATCTGTGAAGAAAGACAGAGATAGATTCTCCAAGAGAACTCTGTTTTTTTTTTTACAGAATCCTGATATCTAATTAACTGATGATTATGCTAACTTGTCTCTTTTTCCTTGTGTCTCTATAGGTAGACCTGCCTTTCCTTCATTTTTTCTTCCATGTACCATAATTTGGACTAAAACATGTCTGTGTGTTCTGTGTTGTTTGCCACAGGTTTAGCCCCTACGAATGGTATAACCCCCACCCGTGCAACCCCGACTCGGATGTAGTGGAAAACAATTTCACCCTGCTAAATAGTTTCTGGTTCGGAGTTGGAGCTCTCATGCAGCAAGGTAGACGCCTCTGCCTGCCCCCCTTAGCACACATCCCACTCTTTTGCTGGGGGTCCCAACTTGCTCTTGTCAGGCCCACTATGATGCATGGGTGCCTCTGTGCATGTAGTTCTAGAAGCAAATTGGTTGCTGGCTAATGGTATGAATGGGACTGTGTGGGACTTAAAAGTTTTTTTATTGGTGGGTTTTGGGTAGAGGATCAGGGGATCGTTAGGTGCATGCTAACTTTTCCATAACCACCACTGTCTTCGCTCTTCAGGGTTCTGAGTAGGTAAGTCAAATTTCATGTGCAAAAAAAAAGTGGCAGACAATTTCTTGGTCTTGTGTCTAAGACTGCCATATATATTCTTGACTTCTAACTCTAACCCTACCAAATCCTGATGCCACATCTTCTCAACTGCAGATGTTTGAGAATGAGAAAGGCCTATAGTGATTGAAGGACAATGTCACATGTAACCTGCATGCATCAGAATGTGTTGCATCAGAATAGCATAATGATATTTGGTTGAGCAATGATAGACCAGGCCCTTGTTTGCAAAGTAGCATGGGTAATGTTTGAATCTGCACTGCATCTGTCAAATGGAATGGTTTACAGTTGGGATTGGTTTGCCATGTAACATTAGCATTTTGAGTCTTTGCAAAATCTACATTGTGAAAGAGATTTATATTTGAGGACTGGCTGAAGCCAGCCACCAGCTGTTTGCAATGTAGATAGCATGGATATTTGTCTTCACATTGAATGTCAAAAATGAAGAAACATTGCAGGTATTTTTTGCCTAGCTGTTCTAGTTGGTGGAGCGATTTGTCTGGCTAATTTTTAGAATAAATAAAGAGCATGCTAAAGAGTTACAGGGTCATGTGCAGTCAGCATCCAACTAGAGCAGAGGTCTTCAACCCTGCTTCTGGAGATCTACTATCCTTTCAAAGTTTATATCCAACACACCTGCCTGGGATTTTCAGGTAGTCCTGAAGAGCTTGATTAGCTAGTTCAGTGGGTTTGATAAGGGTGGGAGCTAAACTCTGCAGGACAGTGGGTTCCCAAGAGCATGGTTGAAGAGACCTGAACAAGAGGGACAAGTGATATCCAGCCACATGAGTGATGTCCTTAAATCAGTGGTTCGCAATCCTGGTCCTGGAGAACCAACAACACTGCATATTTTTGATGTCACTCTTATCTGACACACACAGTTGAGGTCTTGGAGTCTTTACTAATGAGACGACGAGGTGAATCAGATGTGTTTGATTAGGGAGACATTTAAAATGTGCAGTGTTGGGTGTTCTCCAGGATCAGGATTTGGAACCCCTACCTTAGATGCTTGACGGCAAATGTGGGTGCATCAGTGTGTGTCTAGGCAACCTACTGAATCCCACCATCCGATTGGCACTGTGGATTGCAACTCTTTCCTATGAACAAGTAATCCTCAGAAAGCAGAAGTCATTAAAAGTCATATGCTAGTGCGTTAGGATCATAGCGAAAAAGGAGGTAGGCCTATTATTTCCTGTCAAACTAATTATTGTCCAACAGCATCACCACATAACAACATAACTATAGGGTGTCATTGGGACTGTCATTTGTTCAGGTTCCTTTGTGAGTTTGGAAGAGAAGATGTGGCATTAGGCTGAGGGCTAAAAGGGCAGGGATTGTGTATGTTGACTGTCTGCATGCCTCATGATGAATTGTGCAGTGTTGGGTGTTCTCCAGGATCAGGATTTGGAACCCCTACCTTAGATGCTTGACGGCAAATGTGGGTGCATCAGTGTGTGTCTAGGCAACCTACTGAATCCCACCATCCGATTGGCACTGTGGATTGCAACTCTTTCCTATGAACAAGTAATCCTCAGAAAGCAGAAGTCATTAAAAGTCATATGCTAGTGCGTTAGGATCATAGCGAAAAAGGAGGTAGGCCTATTATTTCCTGTCAAACTAATTATTGTCCAACAGCATCACCACATAACAACATAACTATAGGGTGTCATTGGGACTGTCATTTGTTCAGGTTCCTTTGTAAGTTTGGAAGAGAAGATTGTGTATGTATGTATGAAGGGATTGTGTATGTTGACTGTCTGCATGCCTCATGATGAATGAGTAATACTACACTGTAGAGAGGCTCCCCTGCCCATGGCTTGTCAGCTCCCAGAAAACTGTGGGACGGCGTGCTTGGTTATGACGTTACCTTGGGTACATGACAGTCAGCCCCAACCAGGTTATATAAGGTCACCCTGACCAAATGGTCCAGGTGATACTTTGAAATGAACTTTCTTCTCAGGATGGTTTTCTTTTTATATTTTTTCAGTGTTCTGACATACTATTTTTGCTTCTTTATAAAAGTAGTTGTGGGTGCCAAAGCACCTTTTCTGCTATTGATTGATTTTGCCAAGTCTTGTTTAAAGGTGAAATGTGTAAAATATGCGACTCTAGAGTCACATACAGTTCTCCTGCCCCTTCTACACTGTGCTTGACTACTTGTTTGGATAAACAGGTATTCCTGTCCAAAACTCACACCACTAGTTGAGCCACATGTCGGAATGTTGAAGCACCACAATGTTTGTACTTAAAGTTGTCTCTGATGGGAAAGGAGAATGTCTTTTAGCATCAAGAAAAAATATACACATCAGCTTTAACAACTGAATTGCTAGTATATACAGGAAAATAGTAATTCTCTCTTTCTTTCTTTCCATTTCAATGGTTGTTCAGGCTGTCTGGGAGCTAGAGTTATATATCCAAACTTTGGACTTGATTGACAGGTCACTAGAGAATTACCAGTCTGTTGAGGCCTGATTGGAACTCACGTTCGCAGTTCAATTGTAATTCATGTAACGGCTAATCTTTTCAACAGTCCATTGTGTTTTGCCATGGACTCATTGTGCCAGATCAAAGCTTACAGCTGACTCATAGAACTTAAGAAGAGGAGCCGGTTATTTCCCTGTGCTCTTGTCCTCTGACATCTCCTCCTAGTACAACTAGTTATTGTCCCGACTTTTCCCCATCAATTAATTTCCTCTGCATGGCCATGGTGACAACTTGATTAAGGGATAACAGAGAATTATACGTAGGTTGTGACATAAAATGGTTCTTCATTTTGGCTTTTACCCACAAGCCAAATGGATTGAAGAGTGTAGGGCAATTCAAAGACGGAAGCAAATCATGAGCCCTTTATGATTTAATACAAATCTGAGAGTCTGGAATCTAATTAAATTTGACCACATAAATTCTCCTAAAACATAAATGAATTCCCACCTTCACCGCGGTTGACTTTGGCGTTTTCGGTTAGCATTGATATGTCTTCCCAGTTGTCAACAGGCAAGGCCTTTCCCTGAAACTAGTTGTTGTGTCTGGACTGGGTTGGGTGTGTGCATCTGGTGCTGGTCCTCACATTGTGACCAGTGATTTACCCTGACTGCTATCTCTGCTCCTCTCTACTAGGATCTGAGCTCATGCCCAAAGCCCTTTCCACCAGGATAGTAGGAGGCATCTGGTGGTTTTTTACCCTAATCATCATCTCCTCCTACACGGCCAACCTAGCCGCCTTTCTTACCGTGGAGAGAATGGAATCTCCAATTGACTCGGCCGATGACCTGGCCAAGCAGACCAAGATTGAGTATGGAGTGGTGGAGGATGGCGCTACAATGACCTTCTTTAAGGTGAGTTGAGCCTGTCATATCACTTGCAGCACATGTAACTTCAAGTCCTACAGAAAACTTTTAAAAAGGCTCAATAAGGACCATTGACCATTGGTGTTTCATGGCTCATGGGCTCTTTTGTCTCATTTCTTTTAACTTAAACCAGGCAATTTATATATTTTTCAGTTAAACAGATGTATAATTACAGAGATAATGTACAGTTAGCCAGACACTGTTGCAGAATGGACCACATCAGGATGACGCATAACCGGATCACACTGTCAGCACTTATATTTGCGATGAGGAGCAGCTAACTCTACATTATCCTTTCCTAATTTGATTTGATTTAACTACATTTTTAATTGATTACAGCTTTACTAATTGAGTCACCAGGAAGGTCAATGACAGGGCAGTATTTTTAATATTGTTTTGCATGTTAAAGACATCTGCTGAGGAGGCATTTAAAGCTCTCATGCCAGTAGGATGCTCTGGCATATTGAATTCTGGTGTCACAAGGGTTGTGTGTTTGAATCTGGTTTGTGATGTTCCTGATATTTTCTATTTTCTTTATGAAAACGCCTGAAAAAAAAAAAAAAAACACCTAAATATTGAGCCATTTTAAGAAAGAAATGTACTGGATAAATGGAGAATAATAATACATATAAAACATATATATATATAATTTTTTTGTATAATAGTGATGACAGGGTGAAAACGCTATCAGTGCTGTCTTATCAGAATGTCCTAATTTGAAATCTCAGCTCTCAAAGGGGATCTGAAGTATGCAATAAAAAGCGAAATATTTGAGAATGAAGATTTTATACTTGACCTAATAATTGAGGTTGTGTTTCAAAGCTTTTATCGCTGTGGACGTGACAAAGGTTGAAAGCATTTTATGACTGCACACTGTTTAGTGTCTGTATGTGGGAGATCCACTCTGCATTTCGTTATCCAGTCCCAGAGGGCTGTGAACATGTTCACTGCGACACTTAAATTCCTCTTATTAAGTCAATATTTTTGCTCTGAGATCACAGCATGGAGAGTGTCCCCTCAGTGTGGTTTTGATTGTCCAGCGTTTGTAACCAGTTCAGTGAAATCCTCAGCCACCTCTGTTTCAAAAGAGGAGTAATCTGGTGTTTGCCTTTCCTATCCGCCTCTGCTATATCTTGTTTTTCAGAGGAACATTAAGCATATAATGATGATCTGTTATTCATTAAATGCTACTATAATAGAAATTTAAACATCATCCTAATCTATATTAGTTTTGCTTTGCTTATTTTAAACTTTAGTCAGCAGAAATCAAAATTGACCCTGTTTGCTTCATTGCATAATCCTTGCCTTATTGTGAACAGTTCATGCAGTACAGTTTATTCTAAAAAATTATATATAAACTTTTAATTTATGTATTTGTTTGTTTGTCACATACAATTCTTACTTGTTCTAACCTTTTTGTACAATCTCTTTCATGGTCAATCTCTGTTTTTCTAATCAGTTCTAATAAAGTTTCATAGCATTATTAAAAATTATGGAGGTAAAAAGTGTTGCTTTCACTCTGACAAAACACACACACAATGTGTAAATATTGAAAGAAAAAGACATCCTATTGTAGATAGCAACGCTAGAGCAGATTACTGGAGAGAGAGAGAGAAATGTAGCTCTTTCAAAGCATCCTGGCCCTGACAATGCCTGTAATCCATTGCAGTCAGATTTCCTGGAACAGCAGATGTTCAGAGAGCTGAACACATATGCTCTTTTAGCAGGTGCTGATGTATTGAGTGATCGAGTGGCAGTGTGAGTGATTGACGGTTTGATAAACTGCCTTTATTGATTCTGTATAATGCTCTACAGAGAAACGGTCACAAAACTCAATAGTATCAAGAACGATGCACTTTAAGTTAGATAGGTTCCTTTTATGTTCTTTAAATACAAACATTTAGAACCATATCTAGCATAACTATATATAAACCCATTGTGGCTGAAATAGTTTTGTGTTTGGGGTTTTAGGTTCTTTACATCTCTACTTTCACAGCTGGCTTCTTCAGCTGCTATTGATTTGCTATTATTACAAGCCAAAGAACTCTAATCTACTTCTGTATAATCTAGAACATTGTGTCTCATTCACTAGCAGTGCATATGCACACATTTGTTTGTGAAATCTAAGTACGAACATGTTCACGAACAAACCATGTTTCATCAATAAAGCACTAAAGTACTAAAATGTATTCTAAAGCTACTAAAATTGTAGGAACAACTGAAACCACCATTATAAGGATGGCCTTATAATCATGTTAAGATTAAATTTTGTACATGCTCAAGGATCTTGCAGTGCATGCTCTCAGGATAGTACACATCTTTTGAAAGTGTCATACGTTTGGTGAAACACAGTAAAGGATATGGAAATGGTCGGATGTGTTTTATGCAAATTACTAATCTATGGGTACTGTATGTGGTCACTCATTTAGAATACTCTAAATGCATTAACATTAGAATAGGGCTAAGAACATATTCAAATGCATACACGTGCAAAAAATTTTGCGTGAAAAGATCTCCTGTGCGTATAATCCATGCAAGTATTAGTGAATGAGATTATTTTTTTCTTGATTTACCATAATATGCAAAAAGAGAAATCTATGTCTACATGCTATGCAGTTATTTATTAAAATTGGCTGCATAGTATTTATGCAACATTCAAAATTTGTAAAAATCAAAAAATTTATTATTCTTTCTACTGTACTTTTTTTTTCTACTAATCCAATTCGCTTGTTAAATTGTGACATAACATATTCTCTTCGCATGTCCAAGCTTTACTCCATTTTTAGTAAGAATACTATCTCAAAGTCTATGTATGAGCAATTTTCATTTATAACACAATTAAACTCATGGTGTGCACTACAGTTTCTGGGGTCATGGCCTCCCTGATGCCAATATTAAAGATAATTCACTGTCTGGCCAACTGGGATGTTGGTATGGAGGTAAAGTTTAAGATTATGAATTTTTGGTAACACTGTTAATGCATATTAGCACTGTTTATTTGTTGCTTCTGTGATAATATACACTGGAAATAAAATGTGTAAAAACAGTATTGCTATTGATATAGTGTTTTTTTGTTGTTGTTTTTTTACAGTCATTTTACCTCTATTTTGTATTACCTATATTTCCTGGCAAAAATGACCAGTCCTTTTTTCAGTGTTGTGTTTTTTGTTTTTGTTTTTTTTTTATTTCAGAATGGTGATGTATAATGACACCCAGCTTCAATGAGATGGTCTGGGAATGCTGTAATGTTAGGCCACCTGTATGAGATTCTGCTGAAGAGTTCAGAATGGCGATTTCAAATGTTGCATTCTCTAACCCTCGAAACTGTTGGTGGCTTTTAGCATCTTATGGTTTTATTGCTGAAAAATTATTTTAATAATATATGTTGAGGTTTATTGAAATGGCTGCTAGCGAGTGTCTGATGAGTTTGAGCTGGACGACTGCACTAATGGGAGCTCACAGTTTTAATCATTTGATCACTCCGTTATGCACTATGCTCCTCAATATACTTCGCCTGTCCTATAAAAATGATTCCTTTTTGGGTAGTCCGTGGGATTTTACTTTGAAACATGCTCGATGAGAGCGTATTATGCTGCGTAAATGTTTGGGAAACACACTGCAGGCCAGCTTAATGTGTATTCTTTTATCTGGCAGTGACAAACCTGAGGGGGCGATAGAGTTTACTTTAAATGTCTGTCATTAAACCAGATTACACAGGAGGTTAGCTATAAACATGTCAACCAGTTAGCTAACTTTAACTAAATTACATAGCAAGAGTCTCTTCCAACGTGAAAGAGAAAACTGTCCATTAAAAAGAGTTTGCCTAGTGTGACAATACTGAATGTTGAATACAATGACAACGAAATCGAGCTTGTTTGTACAGTAAGCTTATGTAACACCAATGACTTGTACATATACTGTACACTATATGGACAAAAGTATTGAGACACCCCTTTCGTTAGAACAGAAAAAGGCACTTCCAAAACTGTGGCAACAAAGATGGAAACATAATTAATGTATTTAAAAACTGTATTTCCATCTCTGTTGCAACAGTTTTGGAAGTGTCTAAAATGACTGTACCCATATGTACAACTCATTGGTGTTTGGTGATGAGTTTTTAGCTCAAGGTCTGCATTTGAAGTCACACCAGAGGTGTTCAGCTGGGACCAGTAAAGTTCTTCCACACTGACTGAATCAATCATTTCTTTTTGAACCTTGCCTTATACACAGAGCCATTGTCATGTTAGAATAGAAAAGGGTCCTGTCCAAACTGTTGCTATAAAATTAGAAGCACACGATTCCCTAAAATATAATTTTGTGCTTTAACATTAAGATTTGTACTCATGAAAATTACTAAAATAGTCAAACCTGTTTATTAGAAGTGGGTGTCCCAATACTTTTGGCAATATAGTGTATTAATTAACATTACATAACAATGGACAATACATTTGATTGCTACATTTATAAACCCTGGTTAATGTTAGTTAACGGTTCATTGTCACTTCATGTTAGCGTTAGGTTCATAAAGACTTCTTCATAATACTTTATATGATACATGAATTTCTAATACCTCTAAATTGTGAACATAATCAAAACATCTAAAAATGTTATTCAGTGTAAAATCTTAAGTTACTGTGAGAATAAATGTTATATTGCTAGTAAAATTTCAAGATGAAAAATTACTTGGCTGAAGCAACTTAGATTTACTTGATTATCCATACATCAATTTTTAGTGTGTATCGAATATATTACATCTTGCTTTTGAGGAACGTTTATTAGTTAGTCTCTCAATCGTCATTATATTGCAATGTATTCTAAGCATATTTTTGGCCTCCACATTTCATATTTTTGCTCAGTTTAGACCTTTTTGATTTCGTCTATTCAGACTGTTATTTCAAATGACCAGCTTTACAGGGTAAACAAATACAACTTTTGATTTTAGTAATGTATCATTAAATGTTGATATTAACATAAACTAAGATTAATAAATGCTATGTTTTTCAGTGTTTTTCAGTATTAGTTCATGTTAACTTATGTAGTTAACTAATGTTAACAAATAGAACCTTAATGGAAAGTTTTATCGATGTTTTTTGTAGAACCAACATAAATGTACAGCTTTCCCTCTATCAAAAATACCTGCCATAAAACACGTTTTGCTTAAACAAAACACCCTTAGCTTTAACAAAATCAAGATTTCAGCCGTGAGATATTCTGTGATCTGCTTCAATATCATAGTAGCTGAAGATTATGACCATTTTAGGTGGCCACCATCTGGAAGCCAAGCGTTCCCCGTGCTGAACATACTGCCCTAAGGCTGACACATTAAATAATAGAATATTCTAGCCCATGAAAGCAGGTATTAGTTCATGTTAACTTATGTAGTTAACTAATGTTAACAAATAGAACCTTAATGGAAAGTTTTATCGATGTTTTTTGTAGAACCAACATAAATGTACAGCTTTCCCTCTATCAAAAATACCTGCCATAAAACACGTTTTGCTTAAACAAAACACCCTTAGCTTTAACAAAATCAAGATTTCAGCCATGAGATATTCTGTGATCTGCTTCAATATCATAGTAGCTGAAGATTATGACCATTTTAGGTGGCCACCATCTGGAAGTCAAGCGTTCCCCGTGCTGAACATACTGCCCTAAGGCTGACACATTCAATTATAGAATATTCTAACCCATGAAAGCAGGTGGGGAACACAGCAGACATATTGGCCAGATATAGTCCTCCTCATCTCTGGAGGTTTGTTTTCTTTGTCCTTCTCTGCTCTGAGGCATCTTATTATCTGTCAGGTCTAGTATGCCACATTCTATGCTTCAAAAGATATCCCCGTGCTGAACATACTGCCCTAAGGCTGACACATTCAATTATAGAATATTCTAACCCATGAAAGCAGGTGGAGAACACAGCAGACATATTGGCCAGATATAGTCCTCCTCATCTCTGGAGGTTTGCTTTCTTTGTCCTTCTCTGCTCTGAGGCATCTTATTATCTGTCAGGTCTAGTATGCCACATTCTATGCTTCAAAAGATGTTATGATCAAAAAGAGGAGCAGGCTCACTGGGAAAGCAGCCCGACCTCTCTCTCGCTCTCTCTTTTTCTCTCTCTTATCCTTCAGTATCAAAACAATCTATGGCAACCTTTCACACAGAGAAGCACACCTTTGCTCAGTTTCTAGGGTGCTGTTCCTCAGTCACATCTGTCTCTCTGTAAGAGTCTGGGAGAAACTGTTTGCTGACCGTCTCAGCTGCTATCATCGTCTTTTTAATTTGTAGAGAAAGTTTTCGTGGAACCTGCGGCCAGTTCTCAGTTTCAAAACCCTTAGCAGCAGATTCTCATATTTCCTCTGCAATTTTGGTCTTATCAATCCTCAGTGAGTTTTTCCGTTCTCGGGTCCTATGAGGAGGACCCCTGGACCCTTGAGATGAGATAGTCAGAGGAAGTGAATCACAGCTCCTGATGGAATCGGAGCAGCAGTTAAAGAGAGCAGCCCCACCTGTGGAGAGATGCAATGATGTTTGTAGACCCTTGTGATTTAACCCTTCCAAGCACATCTCAAATCACTGTTCATTCTGCGGTGGAAATCTCAGTTGAAATCGTTTTGGAATAAAATGGCTGAATCCTTTTTCTTGCTAAAACAAATTTTAAAAAACACACAAATGACACTGTTTTGTCTTGCCAATTTTTTGGGTTGAAGTGACACTAGATGATATTAGGTGGCACAGTCATAATGTGTAGAAAAATGTTTACACGTTAAAAAAAATATATTGAAATTGTTAATAATTTTTGACTCTAAGTTCAGATCATTGTTGTTTTAAAATGTAATTATTATTATTTTTTATTATTTATATTTTTTTTTAAATAATGGAACATCTGGTATAACAATAAGGTGTACATGTTTAATAATAATTATACAATTTAATGTAATAGTTATGTTTATAATGAAAGTATATGAATACATATTGAATGTAATTTTGCAGTGTCAATGGTTACACTTTGGTGACATTGTTATAGTAATTAATTAACTGCATGTATTTATTCTTAATATTGTGGTTAGAGTTTGGTTTAGGGTTAGGTTATGGTATTTATGCATATTAACTGTTATTGCTATAGTAATTACATGTAACTACACCTTAAAGTTTTACCATGTCAGTTTCAGGAATTTATTGTCTTCTAAACGAATGACAAGACTGAATTAATCAACAAGTCTATTAATTGACAAATACAGTGGAGGACTTCAAATTTTATGTGCCACATTTTTTATATATATTTTTTTCTAATAATTCAGGCATTGGTAATTTTCAGTTTGCTGTATTTTTTTTTTTTAGGAATTCAGGCTATATTTAACATGCAATTAATTTAGTGATAATTTATTGTTGTTGCACATAATGTATGTACAGACTATAGGTACAGTTCTTTATTAAACTTCACAATGGATTGAGAAATACTCCTAGTGCTGGGCCATGATTAATCCCGATTAATTGTATCCACATAAAAGTTTGTGTTTATATAATATATGTGTGTGTACTATGTATATGTATTATGTATATATAAAGACACACACATACAGTATTTATTTTGCAAATATTTACATGTATATATTTATATTCATATAATTTATATTTTATATACATATATTTAATATATAAACATAACATATTTTTCTTAAATATATGCATGCATGTGTGTATTTATATATACATAATAAATACACACAGTACACATATTATGTACACAAACACTTTTATTTTGGATGCGATTAATCACGATTAATCGTTGCCCAGCACTAAATACTCCTTACTTTTTTTTATTACTTTGAATTTAAGTCAAATAATAACATGTATGATTACAGTGAATTATACCTTTACACTGGTCACAGTGAGATTTCAGGTTGAAATGGTACGGTGAAACCGATGGAAGAAAAGTGCTTGTTCAGAGCCTGCTTCATGAAAGCAAATCATGTCAGGCAGTGGCGCAAAAACGGGGTATGCAGTATATGCAGTGCATAGGGGCGCCACACATAGGGGGGCACCATTTTGCCAAAATCATTCTGTGAAAATCTTCTTTAATAAAACATTACAAATAATCAAAAGCTTAGTTATTAAAAATAATTCATGCAACATTTTTTTTTTATACGGTTTTTAGCATTTTAATGAGTTCAAAAATGTATTTATTAAAAACTTATTAAGACGCGGAACGGCCATATCTCTTTGCGACCACAAGAAACGGGAGACTTTTCAGAAGCGCACTTCAGCTTGCCCTCAGTGCGCGAGTCAAACAAGAGCAGAAAAGGTACATGTGCCAAATGAGCTTCAGTTGAACAACAGGAAACTGCGGTCTGATGAGATATTGTTATATGTCAGTAAAACAAACTTTCCTGTCCTGTCAGCCGTTTTACTGTGCTCACGGCGCACGCTCTTCAACTGTTATGAGGAGCACGCTCACTTCATAAAAAAACCGCACTAGAAACACATGTTTGTGAATGGGTATTTGACTTACATTTGAGAGAAACTAAGATTGTAAACAAGGATACAAACTAGCCACCTTTCACTGAAAATTGCCGTTTTGAATTCAAAATAGGCCATCTGTGTGATTCAAGTAGATTCAATGAGTTGAAAACTCTTTCTACTTCATACTTCAATACAAAACAATCATGAACTTTGACAAAAAATAGATTTTTAAATGGTATAATAGTGATTTTATAATGTCTAAATATAAATCCATTAGCAAAACATGTGAAAAGAACTATATTACAGAGTGGAAATGGTAAAGGAGACAATAAATGATCCTCTGCTGCCATTTAGTGGTCATAGTGGGAATCACAATATTCATTTTAACCCTCTAAGCGCCAAAGTCGCAACATTGTGACATATTTAATAAAATAGGCTGTAGATCCTCATATGGTGTAATATCTCATTTGTATTCCCTACCACTAGATGGCAAACATGTAGTACTTCGATTCTAGACCAAAATGACGTCATGTTCCTATTATTTTTGCAGTATGTACTGCTATATACTAAATCCTAAAGGCAATAGATTTAGTATTTACGCTGTAAATAATGAATTACTATTCTGTTATCATAAAACAATTATAATTATTTAACTACAAAGTAAATACACAATATGCATGTTGTGATTTACGGCTTATTAATAGTTAGAAAGGTAGTAGTTAAGTTTAGGTATGGGATAGGATTAAGGGCTCTAAAATATGGTCATGCAGAATTAGGCAGTATTACAGTACCGTTTCCAGGCATAGACAAACTAGGCAGTCACCTAGGGCACCACCAGCAGGAGGGGGCGCCAATGAGCCAACCCTAACCCTAACATTTTAGCAGGGTTGAGATAAAGAGTGGCACGGCGAACCAGAAATATGATTGCCACCCCCACTGAATCCCCCAGCATCATTGGGCTAGAGTACTGTCAATCTGACAATGCCTGTATGCCATTGGATCAGAGCGCTGTCAATTGCTACCGGATTGTTGCATGCAAAGTTTGCATTTGCAGTGCTCAACAACACCATTAGATCTATGGGTTCTGTCAGTGCTTTGGCAAAGTAATGTGTGTTTTTTTAGCCTTGCAATAAAACTAAGTTCAAAGACCAATTTAAAATTTTGGTACAGTAAAAAAGTGCAAAGAGTTTGTGTGGGTTTGCTAAGCTACACTTAGATGACAAACTTGCCCCGTGAAAGTAGATAAAAACTGCCCTAAAACCACCCATTTGGGGACCACCATATTGATTTATTTAAAGGGATCCTACTCTGCCCTTTTATGAAGTCTTTATTTAGTTTTTGTGGTGTACTAGAATATGTGGTGTGTGTAATATTCACATATAAAAATTTAAAGTCCAATAAAAAAAATATTGGTATAGTAAAATTCGCTAAATCACAAGATCAATACATCCTATATTAAACCACTTTGTTGAATTTAGCGCATCCTTACGGAAATGCTGAATTAATTCATTCATTACTAACAGCACTTAATGGAAGCAGCGTCATACATTATAGAGAGCAGAGCGTCACATCATTTAAAGGGGAATTTCACGCGTCAATGAGTAACAAAGGAATAAGTAGCTGGAGTCTGATTACTTTTATGTGACTGATCAAGCTTTATGTATTTAAGACACAAATGACTGTGTTGACGAGGAGACATTTTGACACATAACTATGTGTATTCGAACGTTTAAACACAAGGCGCGAAAAATAACTCTTAGTTTAGTCAGGCGCTGTACGAGCAAGTGCGCTCCGCGCGTATCAGAAACCGTCTTAACGCGCGCATTTGCCAGAATGAATCATGCCCCACTGCTTAATGTCCCTGAACAGTTAAATTTGTTTTTAAAACAAAATTCTTAAAATGCGTTTAAATGAAAATCTTACATCATGACACGCAAAATGAATTTCTCAACACATAAGCAAATATACTAGGCCTATAGAGTTTGTTCAAACACAAAAAGCAACGTCTATCAAGTTAATAATAAAACTAACCTAAAATCTGTGGGGATGATTACGCTGTGTTTTTATCTGCTCCATGTGTCCGGTTCATTTGTGGGTCCACGTACAACTCCCACTCCATCATCAGCTTTAGTAAAATAAACTAGCTGTGGATTCTAGTGACTCACTCATGTTTTCCCCTCTCTCCTTTTTTTTTTTTTTTTTTGAATAGTTGACATTTTTACTTATCGAAGATTGTTCTTTGTATGACCATTTCTAGATTACACCAGAATTAATTGAAGAGAGGGAAATAGACATTAGGCGCAGCGATCAACTGATAGATAGGCTACGTGCACAGTTTGTTCAAAAGTAAAATATATAATAAATGCATTTGATTGGTAAACCAAATTCAAATGTGATATTTTAATCTCTAATCGTAATGCATGGAATTTACGGAAAAACTCTAAATAATAGCGCTAAAAAGTGAGGGGCGTGGTGGGGCTTTGGCGATCAGCGCTACCGATGTCCGTCAAGCTACTCCACAGCCAATCACGGGCCCCCTCCTTGCTCGCCTAGCCCAATGGTTAATGAGGCCCTGGGTGGGGGCACCAATTTGGATTTCGCCTAGGGCGTCAAAATGGCTAGAAACAGCCCTGCAGTATTATGTGTTAATGTGCATTATTAAGTACTAATAAACATCCAATATGGTAGTAATATGAGATAGTTGATAGTGAGAATCTGTCCTTAAACTAAAGTGTTACTATATAGGAGGTCTGCATTTCCAGTATTCTGCTCAGAGATTTCCAGATCTTCATCAGTCTCTGTTGTTCTTTCCTTTGACATCCGAGTGCTCAGATCAGGCAGTGCGGTGGAGTTTTTGAAAATCTGTACTTTCATGAAATATGCTGATAGAAATTTTGCTAAGAATCAATAAACATTTCTATTTTTTTTTATGTTGTGGATAGGGTATATACGTAGACAAGGCACATCTGCTATTTCAAAAAGATGCAGTTATGTGTTATGTATTTATATGAGGTCTAATCAAAGGCATTTTGATGAGTCTAACAATAGAGACCCAGAAGAATTTCTACCATTACACACACACAAACATGCATACATAATCACTCGCCCTTCCCTGTGGATGCTCCTTTCCTTGTGTACATAATCTCTGTGGTTCTTTCTCACGGCACAACCTACGCGTCTGCTTTTTGTAAAATGAATTGTTAGCAGCTTTTTTTTTATATCTTCACATTTTGGTCTGTGTGAGAGATTTATTCTGTTAAACTGCCGTACGGCTTCACAAAGACTGTCGCCTTCCTGCGTGTGTCAATATAACGAGAATGTGAATTAAAATGGACAGCCACCTGCCTGCTGCAGTTTCCAGCATCATTATCAGTGGCTGAGCTATGGGTAAGGCCAGGAGATGTTTGTTTTGGACTGATCTCCTTCATTGCACACAACCTCTCGGTGGAATATCTCACATAGAGAAAAGACGTGCAATCTACACAGCACTGTGTGCTGGAGAACTCAAAGCTTTAGTGAGAGTCTTATTATTTTTGCTGGATTTATGGCTCAATACATTCAGTTTACACCACAGAAATATATAATATATAACAATTAGTATTAGCAAAATGAACATTCAACAACTGCAATTAATTAAACATAATTGTTTATTTAATGCATTTAACACATTTATTTAATTTGACCATTCCTTCTGTGATTTTTAAATGCTGGTCATAACAGTTACTTTTGATTTGGCAATCACACAATTGATTTGTGTACAAAATATGTTTATAAGTCGGAACGTCAACAAAAATGTATTTTCATGGTGGAATATAATTATTATTGAAGCTAAACATCTATGAAATATCACTCATGAGCAAAACTCCAGGTCAGTAGCAAAAACATCTCTACACATGATTATATCTATAAATTGTGAGAAAAGAAAGATTTATCGAAAATTTGCATTGAGATCACAATTTTGATGCAGATTTAGATTTTTTTTTTTTCTTTTCCTTCCGAAGGACTCCATTAACATGTTCTAACATCTACAAAAATGTGATTTATCCCGATTACATTACTTTTATAACAGAATAATGATACATTAATAAATATGTAATAATTGCAATTTGATTAAACATTTAATACCTTTGTTTTATTTAATGCATTTAACACGTTTATTTAATTTGACTATTTCTTGATTGATTTTTAAATGTAAGGTTACTTGAATTGATTTGTGTAAAATATATGTTCAAATCAGAACATCAACGAGAATTGATTTTCATGTTATAACAAGGTAATAACACATTATTTAATATGAAATAAATGTAAATACATTTAAATATATTGTCTATTGTATGCCACTGCTCCAACATCTAAAAACCTGAGAACTACACTGAATTTCAGCTCAAATACAAACCCCTAAAGCTTCCTAGTCTTTTGTTTTATTATGACACCATTATGTAGTAGTACTTCACCATCACATGTGATAAGTGGAGTTTAAACGCAGTTTAAATGTGTTCTACACAACATTAAAGTTTATTAAGAAATAATGGGCCATTTCACTCTAATGTAAGCTCATACTGTTTAACATTCAGCTCTGGATACTCCAGGCCTGAATTCTTAGGCAGAGATGTGGACACATTTAGACATCAATTAAGATCCTTATCCGTCCTTTTAGAGTGCTTAATTTTAATATTTATGTGATGGTTTGAAGTTGTTCCATGGCAGTTTAAGCCTCAACTGCATGAAGTAAAGGATAGCTAACATGGGTGCAGCATACTTTTTAATTGTCTGGGAATTTGAACCGCCAGTCATTCTTTAAGCACCACCACTGTCCCAGCCAACAGAGTGGTGCAGTGATGACGTATATTTGTAGGCCAACCTAGAAATTTGCATCACCCTGGTTCCCTCAACCAATACCCAATAGGATTTTTCCATTGGCTTTTGGATTATTGCAGAAAATAAGATCTGTGATCAACAAAACTAAGTGATTCTCATTTTTTTTTTTTTTTTTTGAGAATCTTCACAAATTAACACAACATGATGCCTAAATAAAACCACCAAAAGTAAAAAGTGTAAGCTATAAATGAACTACACCACAGTCACATGACTTTATCATCATCACCAATTACCTTCTGAACTCTCTTTCAGTCTTTGTTTAACAAACCTTTTTAGACACTTGTTAGCAATCACCTCTTTCAAGATAAGTAAATGCTTTACAAAATCGCATGGTGTTATTTAATGCCATTTAGCAAAACAAGAAAATATATTGATCTTGTGTTCACTATAGATCTTATTTCAGGCATTTACCAAAAACCTGTTAGCAAAACCCATTGACTTTGGAACGATGGAACCAGAAGTGTTAAAATGCTAATTTGTTTCCAGGTTTTGGCCTACATAAATATGTCATCCCTGCAATACTATATAAGCAGAATGGAAAATAAAATGTCCACACAGGAGTCAACAACAGGCTCATATGTTTACTTTTACACATCCAATACATCAATAATGTTGCGTGTTTTGTTGTATGATTCTCAGTGAAAACTGATGGATGTTCCTTTTCAGTCAAAAAAGCTAGTTAAATATATTATTAAATTAACATTTTTTTAATTAAAATTTTATAAAAATATTATTAAAAATAAAATTGTATTTATTAAAAAAAAAAAACATCACTCCCACGATAACGTCTATTTATCAGAACCAACCAATTTTTCTACCATTTTTCTCAGAGTCATAACAGATAATACATTTGTTCCATTTTCATTCTCTTGTCATCTGTAAGAATAACAGCAACAGAGGAGGATGCTTCAGGTCTGATTGTAGTGTGCAGTAAATTAATCAAAGCCTCAGAACAGACCGAGAACCAAGAGCAGATTAAAGTAGTGCAATCTGTGAACACTTGAGCATGATCAAAGCATTCGACAGATCACTGCTAATCAATCCACACAATCAACCGAAATACACAGATAGCATCACAGGAAGAATGGCGTGAAAATGAGAGAGAAATACTAGAGAAGTGACACAGAGGAACTTTCTTCACCTCACACTTAAAGGATTATGGAGGTTGGTTTTAAAAAGCAGAATCATTTTGTCAGACATGATCAAGTGTGTGTCTAAGTAATGTTTGTGTGCTAAAAACATCCTACTAAAATATAGTTTCCTTGAATTGTGAAAAAATAAAAAATAAATAAAAATGTTTTATATATATATATATATATATATATTAGAGATGCACCGATTGACCAGCCAGTGATCGGAATCGGGCGATTTTTCGCATGACCGGCCCGGATCGGTGACCGGCCAATAATGTATTTATGTCGTGCCCGGTGAGGCTTGCACAGCCTGAGTGAGTGTGTGAGAGAGACAGCACACACAAAGTATCTCACAGAAATGTATAGATGCATACTGCGGTAGAAAAAAAATATATTTACAAAATATGATTTAGGTAAGCAACTTTATACGGCCATGATGTTTCCTCGAATACCAATATCAACAAGATTGCAATGTGACACTGAATTTATACAATAGTATTTCAAGAAACAAGTTAAAATTAAGTGACTTCGGTTTTAGACAAAATATTGACTATTTTTGCTCAATTTCGCTGACGAAAATAGTTCCGATCAAAGCCACAGCAGAACTGTTGTGTG
>NW_015652287.1:166869-185065 GCF_001515625.1 Sinocyclocheilus rhinocerous | reverse complement strand
GAGCAACACACAGCGGTGTTTCGTTACTGAATGAATCCACATTTTTGAACGAATCGAGTGAGTCAATGATTCAGTGGCCCATTCATAAGGACAGTCACTTGCCTCGTTTCTGAATGAATCAGCCGTTTAAATGAATCGGTTGAATAAATGACCCACTCATTAAAACAGACATTTGCCGCCACCTACTGGTGGTTTGGTCATATTTAAAAGTATAATTGCATTTTTTCAACATTTATTTGTGTTTAAAAAATACGTAAAACATTAATCTTATAAAAATAGTTATGCATTTGAAATTGTGCAGTGTAAATGCATGTATGGCACCTCAGCTTCATCAAACTGTCTGTGTAAATGCATCTAATGCCACTTCAGATGCAGCTTCTGTTTCCTCAGCAGTGGTAAGATAGAGTTTGTTAATACTAATTTAATTTGAATGGTAACAACTCTACAGTTTCTTATTATTCTAACTGAATTAATTTAAACAAAGTAAGAATTTGATGTGAAAGATGACACATTTAATAAGGTTGGGGGAAAAATGATCATTTATAAACATAGTGGGAAATAACATTAATGGTAAGCTCTGCTCCAAAACCTAGTGCACTGCCTTCACAAAAATCTATGTATACAAGTTGTATAGTACAATAAACCAATGAGAAGAAATATGCATTTGGTTATTTATTCCTTGAGATTTTCATTTCCATCTCTTTCTTTCTGTCTGTCTAGCTCGGCCCCCATGGTTTTGCCTCATCAGCAGGTGTAGTCTACATGTGCAATCGGCTGATTTGTCAAGGGTAACTCCAGCAGATTCTGATAGGCACTTGGCAAATCACCCAGTTGATCTAAAATATCGACCGGCCACAAAAAGTCATTACACACAATAATGGCAGGCAGGACCTTGAGTATGTGACTTAATTAGGTTTCAGATGCCATCAGATGAGTTATCAGAGGCTCAAAAAGACCTGAGTTTAAAATGGTTGAAGATTCTTTGCAATCGGCAACCGTTTATCTCGCTACTAACCTTAATATCTAAGTTGATTAGGGGTTTATTTGTAGTTCTGCTGGAATAAGATGGTATTATTTTGTATGCTGAATTTTGCATGCTGTCGGTACACATTTCAGTTTTGGAGATTAGTCAGGATTAGTCATAAACAGATTTGTGTGCTTCTGCCACAATTTGTGCCGTAGTAATCATGTAAAGGGGGCAAAAATATGACATTTTAACCAATAGCTGTATGATTCTTCTTAAAAAGATTATTTTAAAAATTACCTGCATATGCTTTGTGTTCCCAGCAAGAGAGCAGTGTGAGTGAGAAAAGCTGGTCTGTGGGTGGTTTATTGATAATTAAATGTGATCTCATTAAAATTTCAGGCATACTATTTTAGAGACAAATATCTGTGAATCGTTTGATGTGCATACTTGTGAATTCAAAGAGTACCATTTTTTTTTAATAATTCATGATATAATTTTTTTTATCATATATATACAGTGGGTACGGAAAGTATTCAGACCCCCTTAAATTTTTCACTCTTTGTTATATTGCAGCCATTTGCTAAAATCATTTACTGCAAAGATGTCAACAATTCTGTGTTTTTCTGTCAATATGGGGTGCTGTGTGTACATTAATGAGGAAAAAAAATTAACTTAAATGATTTTAGCAAATGGCTGAAATATAACAAAGAGTGAAAAATTTAAGGGGGTCTGAATACTTTCCGTACCCACTGTATATATATATATATATATATATGCTCGCGGAAAGAGCTTGAGAATCAATGTCTCTTCTGCGGCTCGGTACGCTTTCAACTCGTTTTTTTGTTTTTAGTCTCAAGCAAGACTGTACGACTTTCACATTACATGATTTGACAGATTTTTATGTAGAAAGGGCGACAGAATTAAAATAAATGATCATTCATGTTTTCATAACCGCTGGCCAAATTCAAAAACGAAAATAAAATTAAATCATCTTTGAGAGCAAGGGGGCCCCCTGGTGTTTCGGGGGCCCTACGCAGCTTGCATATTTTGTGTATAGGGAGGATTGGCTCTGCAGGTAACAAAAGTTATTCATACAAAGAATGCACATGACTTTACTTTTATTAGCTCCTCTTAATTTCAATTACAAAGTTTGTCATTAAAAAGGCATTTCTCTGAAAATACTTTCTCTATCATTTAGTGATAAATGAAAGTTTTGTCATGGGATTGAACTCAGTTACCTGCAACATTATTTCATAAATTATGAAAATTACAGTTCTAACTTTTACATTTCTAAAGTATGTCCATTTTCGTTTTAGAAGTTGTCAATATTTTGCTGTTGTGTGTTTCAGTGTCTATCCAAAATTGATACTTTTTATATTTAAGATTAGAACATTTGGTACTGGAGTTTGTGTTTTATTATTATTATTATTATTATTATTATTATAATTATTATTGTTGGTTTGGGCTCAAATTTTGTGGTCTGTTTATTCCCAATTGTCTTTACTGTTTATTATTGACATGTTAACATTTAATGTCATATTAGAAGGAAAGCATAATGTCTGTCAAATAGCATTTATGTATTAAAGGTCTGATAATGAATTTGACTTCTTGTCCCAGAAATCAAAGATCTCCACTTATGATAAGATGTGGGAGTTCATGAGCAGTCGAAGACATTCGGTGATGGTGAAGAGCATCGAGGAAGGAATTGAACGTGTGCTCACCTCTGATTATGCTTTCCTTATGGAGTCCACCACCATCGAATTTGTCACTCAGCGCAACTGCAACCTCACGCAGATCGGAGGCCTCATAGACTCCAAGGCCTACGGGGTCGGCACCCCAATGGGTAAGGCATATTTATCAGTCTTATTTGACTAATTTATCAGTCCATATTTACTTAACAACTGAATTGAATTTAAAACTGCATTATAGTTTCATGTTTTAAGCTTTAATTTAAATTAAATGAATTTATTCAAGTAAACAAAATAAATAATAATATTGCTGAATCGATCTAAAAACTTTATAGCACCAAATAGCACTAATTTACAGCAGCAAAATTATTTTATGGTTAAATCAGGCAGACATCTCTCTTTAACGCAACAATTGCATGACTGAACTTTTTTGCAGTCAATAATTTTAGTTAATATTGCATGTCCTTATGTCATTATTTGGTACATAGCCATTTAATTAGTGGAATTCTTCACTTTGCATCAGGAATTTACTTTTTTGTTTTTTTTTTGTTTTCAAAATAATGATCACTAAAGCTGCAGTGGCTCTTCTATTGTCAATCAATATCTGAAACAACGACTTGAACTGATGCTGCAGATACTGACTTGACTGCCCTAATCAATAATCAGTCAGCTATTTGCCCAGAGCTGAACAAATTTGCATAATCAACTGAAAACAATTTCTATTTTGCCAAAACACTTAGTCTCAGCGGCATTACCTTTCAAAAAATATTCGTCAGACATCTCAACAAAAACATGAATCATTGAACAGACTGATTGAAATGAGACACACAGTCGTTTATCAACACATCTCTGCCATGCAGAAGTATATTCTCCTCAAAGTGTGTTTCTCTCAGACTGCAGCGTCGACTCAAATCTTCATTTCATTTTGATTAATGACTGTCTTGCTCTGTCGGTGAAGGTGAAGCAGTTGAGGTTAGCGTCTCTGAACGCCGCTCAGCAGCTCAGTGAATGTGCAGAAACGCGGACCCCGAGGCAAGCGTGCATGAAATAGACGAATGGATGAGATAAATAAATGAAAAGAGAAACTGTGAGGCGTTTCCCCTCCTGTGCATAAGATTATCAGTCTCAGTAGCAGATTGTCTTAATCCTGTTATACATGCGGCTGCAGGCTGTGTCAGCAGCAGAAATATAGAAGAAAAAAAAACAACTGTCCTCAGTAAGACTTGAGTCTGAAAACATCCAGAATTGTACATGATACCGCTGTAAGACATCTTAACACAATGACCCTAAAATACTTACCTTATCGTGGGTTTGTAGAAGAGGGAATTAGGGTTTCTATGATTTTCTTCATATTCCTCTAGAGCACATATAGTGCACACAATAGGCATGATACCATTTTGGAGAAGTATTAAAAAATAAAATTAGATTTCCATTTGCAGAGTTGGCCTTTTTACTCAAAATTTGTTACTACTTTAAAAATTAATAATTTTTGCTTTACTTATTACTCCCTGTCAGCAGTAATTTGTTGCACTACTTTTTCATTACACTCCACAACATTGGCAATTTCACACTTTCTTCTTTTCTGACTTCATATGTGCGCATCTTTGTGACTGTTAGGGTATACTGTATAGTCTTTACAAATGTTTACTTATAATCATAATTTCTGTTATTTTTCCATTCAATAATGTGATCTGATGAGCATTAGTGGCTTCCTGCACTGTCTGTCTGTCTGTCTGTTTTTTTTGTTTAGTTTTTTTTTTTTACAGCTCTTGCTGTTATGACTCCGAGAAAGATCATTCGCTGCTTATATGCCACTCATATCGCATGTTCATAACCCGTTCTGTATCTTCCGATGATGAAGTTCCACTACGCTTCTACAAAGTTCCACTACACTTTTGTTCCGTACATAACAAACCCAGAAAAACAATTTCTACACAGGAAACATGAAGCTAATAAACATATGAAGAGTTAATTTGCAAAAACCGATAAACGCCACTTTGAAAAAAAAAGAGCTGATTGTCGTGAATTATTTAGCGCGATCTGAACCCTAAATACGTTTTGTCAAAAAAGCCGGTTTTGTCCACTTTCAAGGCATCGTGAGTTCACACTTTACTGCAGAAGCCGACAAGTGCCCTTGTTGTTGAACAGAAGCCAATAAGTCCATTTTAGCAACGTTTTCACGGAACCTTGCAAA
This sequence comes from Sinocyclocheilus rhinocerous, assembly GCF_001515625.1. Taxonomy (NCBI): domain Eukaryota; kingdom Metazoa; phylum Chordata; class Actinopteri; order Cypriniformes; family Cyprinidae; genus Sinocyclocheilus; species Sinocyclocheilus rhinocerous. The sequence continues at coordinate 180,216 of NW_015652287.1, read as the reverse complement.
AGCAGCGCGTTACAATGGTGAGGGAAAAGCTCTGTGTATTGCGTGTAATAACATCCATACAGTTTATGATCACAACAACAACAACGTTTGTCAGGCATCTACATTGTCATCTGAGGAGATTACAACGATTAAACGAGTGTTTTTTTAACTCCAAAACATGAAATGTGGAGTTATCTGCTTTTGTCAAAAAACGACTGTTGGAGTTATCTGCTTTTGCTATAAAACAAACTTTTAGTATGTAAAAAAACATACTTTCAATGAGCTTAAATTTTGTAAATTACCTGTATTTGTTTAAGTTATTATTCCTTAATCAAAACAAACCAACTGCAGTTTGATTGATATTACTTGGAATGCGCAATAAAAAACGTGATTTCTGAAAAAAAATTAGTTATTGGTTTTTGCAAATGATCTCTTCATATAATTTCTATAGTATAATGATTTGAATGTGATTTTCATATGATTTGGGTTATTTTTATATATATAAAAAAACTATGTTTACATGAGAAATACTAAGCAGATGTATAAGCAAATATTTCTGCCTCATTGTATGATCAAAATCCACATTAGATTGCAATCAGAAGTTATTACAAATATTCAATGGTGGTTTACAGTGAGTTTTGAGTAAAACATATTATAATGCTGCCTTCACATGCTATTTTTATGTGGAAATTTCCTACTTCCCACTTGTAAAGTTGTAATTCTTTTTTTCTGAGTTTTTCTGGCCCATTTCTTGAGGAAATCTTATTAAATCCAAAAGGTATAGAAGATATTCAATATCCAACAGGTTTTTAATACGTTGTAGCATCCCATTCATTGGCAACCATATAAACATTCACTGCATGTAAATATTCTTTCTTTCCTCCACCATGTTTAAAGTTTATGGCCCATCCTACTCAGAAACTTGGGTGTTAACATTGTCTCTGAGTTTCCTAGTTGTAAAAAGACTGGAGAGGCCATTCATGTCCAGTGTCAGACTAGGAAATCCGTATTTTTTAGCAGAAAACTGCCAAGTGTAGCTTCATGCTAATTGCATTTATAATGCAGCTGTTAGCCAGGTGCAATTATTTATTCATGTTTGTATATGTATGTTGTCAAAAATCACGCAGGATTCTAGAAAGGCTTTTGATAATAGGTGATAATAATTTGTATCAAGATAAAAGGGATGTGGATGGACAAGCCTTGTAATGCCACAATTTACGGTAACACTTTATTTCGATAGTCCACTTTAGACATTCTACTAACAGTAAGTAACTTTGCAACTACATGTCAACTAGCAGTCATTAGAGTATTAGTAGACTGTCTGCTTAATATATTCTAACACTTTATTTTGATGGGTCAACAACATACAACATACTGACTATCAGAAACTTTGCAAGTATATGTCAACTTATTCTACTGACCCTAAACCTACCCTAACAGTCTACTCTGAGAGTTAGTAGACATGTAGTTGCAAATCAATTAGAATTAGTTGACATGTAGTTACAAAGTTACTTATAGTTAGTAGAATGTCTAAAGTGGACTTTATTGAAATAAAGTGTAACCCAATTTACATTTGACAACAAAGTTCTTGTCAAATTTTCTCACAACAAAATTAAAGTAATGATAATATTTCCAGCCACTGAATGTGAACCTCCCCATCTTCCTACCTTGATTGCTGCAGTGGTGACGTTGTGAATGACTATTATGAAAATGGATTTGATCATTGGATTGTTAGATTTCAAATATGTAGGAGTTGAGACAATAAATGCAACCTAGTAACAAGCTACTTTATGCATAGTAACTGTAATATTATTACTGAAATCTTATTTGTAGTTAATTACACTACTACTTACTGGGGAAAGTAATATTGTTACTAGAAATGTGTTCCTGCCCAACACTGTTCACTTGCGAGAGAGAGGAAGGAAATGGCATTGGAATAACTTGGACCTCAAAGCTACATAAGCAACAAATGACCTCAGCATGTGATCGTATTCGATATAAAACAGCATGATCCATTATATTGCTTTGAAAGGACCAAAATAACCAAGAATGGAAAAGGCACCTTAATGTGAGGATCAAAGGCCTCTTGGGCACTTCTGAAGCCTGACTCCTCTGCCTCAGGCACCATGTCAATCAGCCAAATGAATGTAAACCGTTAGCTACCGTTAGCTACCGTTAACTGGTGTATTGTGTTCAGTATTATGTGGCTTTGTGTGGCTAATATGTTCATTCAATTTTGAAGTAGAGATTAACCAGCCCACTGACTGGACATGTGCCCAGAGGCTTCCCACTACCTGGCATATGCCACTAATTGTGTGCACATTATAAAATATACCTTAAAATATATTCTTGTTGCAATTAGAATACCATACAAATACGCTGTTGTTAAAGTTATAAAAAAGCGTAGGAAGATGTTAAATGTAATGAGAAGGATGACACCATGTCCTAACCAGAAGAGAAACGAGAAGTTTACACACTGAAAGGGAAATGAAGCACATAACAACATAACAGCAGTCAGATTTTAGTTTGGCCGTAGTTTGGTTGTTTACCCCAAAATGACAAATTTGTCATCTTATACTCACTTGTGTACTGACTCTGTATTGTTGTTCTTGCATGAAACAAACAAACAAAAAAAAGGATTCCGTTTGCAAATGTACTATATATATTCAATTTCCATATATGAAATTTATGTCATGTACAGAGCATGTATATCTACCCTAAAACCTATCAATTCATACTGATATTAGTAAACGTAAAAGGGAGGTGTATTTAAAAATATAATATATATGTAAAATCTATATATAAACACAGACTTGTTGTATATATGTTGTTTTTAATAAGATTAATATATAAATGCAATATATTGTTGACATGTATAGTTGCTACATATAAGAGCATAAAAAAACAATGGGTATATGGGTTTACTATGGGGATTTTATATATGTTATACATTTATATATTCATCTACTAAAATTATAAATCACCTTATAGATAATATACTGTACATTTCCATAATGAATTTTCAATGTTCAGGCTTCTTGGAAATGTTCCATGCAATAAAACTGCATAGGAATGTTAACTGCCAACATTAAAATGGGAAAATGGGAAGGTATGTTAAAAATGGGAAAAAGATGAATATGAATATGAGAATCGAAAAAAAAAAAAATCCATAAGACTTAAATTACATTTTTAAGTCTTGGACTTAAATATGAAGAAACATACTATCATTTAAATAATTATTCTCTGATAATATCCCCCTCTGTCATATATTTTCACTTTTGATGTCAGTACCAAGCTGTCACCCAAAGGTACGAAAGCCAAAACGTACATCTTTGTACCTTATTTAGCCTTAAATGGCACATATTCGTACATTAAAGAAACATATTAGTACCTAAAGTGTACATATTAGTGCCTTTTGAAGGGTACCGCACTAGTAACAGTTTTGTACCTTTTTTCTAAAAGTTTAGAAAAAAAGAGTTTTTAAATGTGTCATTTAGAAGTACTTCTCAAACACTGATCAGTAAAGTTCCAGGGACACATGAAAAGTTCTTTGCATTACAACTGATACAAATCTACATATACCATTATCAAGTCATTAGACTGGGAGGACGTAAATGTCCAAAGAGAAAATTACTGAGCCAGTATTGCAGGGAATGTCAATACTGAGATAGTGAGAAATATTCTGATTAAAAGAAGTACAGCTACATTTCTTAATGGGGAGCTGAGTATTGATCCTCAGTCAGGATCAGTGATCTAGAGTCACATTCTACCGAATAATTGGACTTTTTAAATATTGGTATAAAGTTAGCTCCATTTTGCAGCATCTTCTTACCAGACTGTCTGACTGGCTGGTGAACTGCTCAATTAAAGTTAGTTCAGTTGTAATATGCAGCATTAAGGTTTAGTTCAACCAAAGGTGAAAATTCTGTCATCAGTTACTTCATGTTGTTTCAAGCCCATAAGACTTGTATTCATCTTTGAAACACAAATGAGAATATTTTTAATGAAACCTTAGAGATTTCTGTCCTCATTTCTCACATGCCATGCAAGCATGTTTGAGCTTTGGCAAGAACCATTGAGGTTTGTTCTCACATGTCAAGCACGTACGGTTGAGCTGCCATTGACCGTAATTGACATTCTGTATTTATTGTTGATTAATGTTTGTGAATAAATGTATATGAATAAAAGCCTTCATCATATGAAGCAATTGTGTGTCTTCAGAAGAGTCGTTTTAAAACTGATGACATATGAACTAATTTTAGCACATCTTATGAAGTGTCAAAGTTTAGGTGGAATGGAGGGCCAGGAAGCTCTCAGGATTCAGTAAAAATCCTAATTTCTGTCAGGACCACTATCGTCAAAATGATAGATACTTAGTATAAAGTTTGGTTTGGCGGTATGGTTCTGTTCTGGGCAAAAACCTCCCTGCCCATCCATGCAGCCTGTCATGAATGAGCAGTGAGAGCAGCAATAATAATCCCCCTAGGGTTAACAGAACAGAACAAGGCAGATATCATTAATGTACTTGATATTTAAGTGTAACACTTTATTCAAGATAAAGGAGTCTGATTAGCAAGGAATATCAGAAAGCCAAGTCCTGACTGTGGCGAAAGGAGGAGCTGGGGATGGAGGAGGGTAATTTGCTCCGGAGCAAGCTGAAAAGCTGCTGAATAATACTGAATAGAGCTTATATAGGAATGCCGCGATAGGTGTCGTATTCCTATAGGTAGATGTGATCAGCTGAGAATCAGCTGATGCAAGCTTGACTCACGTGACCTGCCAGAACTAACGCTAACGCTTAATTTCTGTCAGGACCACTATCGTCAAAATGATAGATACTTAGCATAAAGTTTGGTTTGGCGGTATGGTTCTGTTCTGGGCAAAAACCTCCCTGCCCATCCATGCAGCCTGTCATGAATGAGCAGGGAGAGCAGCAATAATAACCCCCCCAACACAAAAGATAGGCACGGACCCCCCAACACAAACGATAGGCCCGGACCCCCCGACACAAACGATAGGCCAGAACCGCCCAAACCACAACCGATGGCATTCTGAAAGAAGCATATCCTTCTGGAATAACAGAGACTGGGGCAGCAGCAACTTACAGGAGAAGGCAGCGAAGGGGTGCTCTTCTTTATAAGCAGCTAAGAAGAGCAGCAATATTTTTGGGTCATCAACATTTTGAAAAACTCTGCATTAGAACATTAAGTTGTTAGATTATTGGAAACCAATATTTTTTACTGATTTAGTCAATATTTTTTTATCCTAATTTTTTACTGAAATGTATAGATAAACGTATGTTGTTTTGTTGTCAATCGTTCCATTTTCTGTAGTGGTCATGCAGTATACATAAGTGTGAAACTGATAAAGATTTAATCATGCAACAATAATGCTTATAAGAAGACACTCTGCTCAGTGGCCTATCGGAAATGGTCCGTGATCTCATATCTTAGGATTTTATTGTCCATGTGAACATCGCGTCTCCATTTATTTTGACAAAATTTAATCTTGCGTCATTACGTTTGGATGAGATCCTGTTTTGGCTGTGGTAATTCATCAGGATATGTGTTAACACTGTTCTGTGCCCCAGAGAATCCTGGGTAACCTGGCTTTGGAATGCTTGGAGTAACTGTAAACAAGTGCAGCGTAGTTATTTTTCAAGCAAACAGATTTTGTGGGATTTCAGACATTTTTGGCAAGCGTATTTGAGAGCCGGTCAGTAGTAACAATCTGGTGGGTGAAGGGATTGCTGGTGAAGGGAGACTCTGGGAAACAGCAGGCAGCAGATTTTCACATGAGCGTCTGTCATGTGATGGTCTGTTCTACTCTTTCCCTCTCCCTTTTTCTTTGTTTTCTCCTTTAAACTGGGAGGTCAAAGCCCAGGGCATCATGCAACATTTAAAAGGATAGTTCACCCACAACGAAGACGTTTAGCAGAATGTCCAAATAGAATGTTCAATGTTTTTTCCTCCATGAAAGTGAAAGGGCACAAAAAGACCATAAAATAGTATCTTAAATATAGTTCAGTATTTAGACTGCAGTATTTAAAACTACATTTTAGTCTGTCAAAACATAGCATACAACAATGTTCACTAACACAGTAAAGTTTTGGTGTTTATTCTCTTTAGCATGCAGTGCGATTTTTTTTTTCCCGTCAGTTCCCTGATCATTCCAATTCAATTTCAGCAAGTGAAGAACAAATTTATAGTCGTGTGTTATGCATTAGGTACATTATCATCTCTGACAGACATGTTGAATCTGCTCAGGCCGCCATTTTCTCCTTCTTCTTGGAAAGCGTTGATGTAGTCAAAACAGTAGTTCTGTCAGGACCACTATCGTCAAAATGGTAGATACTTAGCATAGAGTTTGATTTGGTTCTGTTCTGGGCAAAAAACTCCCTGCCCATCCATGCAGCCTGTCATGAATGAGCAGGGAGAGCAGCAATAATAACCCCCCTAGGGTTAACAGAACAGAACAAGGCAGATATCATTAATGTACTTGATATTTAAGTGTAACACTTTATTCAAGATAAAGGAGTCTGATTAGCAAGGAATATCAGAAAGCCAATTCCTGACTGTGGCGAAAGGAGGAGCTGGGGATGGAGGAGGGTAATTTGCTCCGGAGCAGGCTGAAAAGCTGCTGAATAATACTGAATAGAGCTTATATAGGAATGCCGCGATACGTGTCGTATTCCTATAGGTAGATGTGATCAGCTGAGAATCAGCTGATGCAAGCTTGACTCACGTGACCTGCCAGAACTAACGCTAAAGCTTAATTTGTGTTTCGAAGATAAATAAGTCTTAGGAATTTGGAATGAGGGTTAGTAAAAGATGACAGAATTTTCATTTTTGGCTGAACCATCCCTTTAAGGGCGAGATTATGTGAAGGAGATTATACCACGAGGAAAAAGAAGACAGTGGAAATTATCAGACATTTTCTACTCAAAACTTTGCCCAGATGAATTGTTCACAATAAGTTCTATAACAGTGGTCCTCAAATAGCGATCCGTGGTCTGTTCCGGACCCCAGCTTTGTTCCAACAGTACCACAAGACATGACAACGGTTGAACCATCTTACCATTTCTACAGTTTAAAGTGAGAAGCACATGAAAAACAAATTAAATAAATTATCAATACCATAAAAGACCTTGAGCACTTCTGATGTATAATGATCTTTTGCTGCTATATCCCCTATTTTTTTTTTTTATCTAGAGCCAAACAAGCTTCATTCAAGCCCTTTCTGCTCTGTGCGCATTGTTTCTCTCCCCTGCTAAAGGCATACAGTGTTACAAGAACTGCAGATGACACTGTTATTTTAACAACAGTAGCAGAAACATGGGCAGCAAAATAGATTTTCACTAAAACACTGCAATAAATTAAAATTCAGCATATTTTATCTGTCATATATATAAATGTATGACTGTATGATTCATTAATTCATTAATTCATTCAGACACCACTGCTTTGGCTCTTGGTGGCCCAAAATCCTCACCTAAGATGACTATTTTTATTGTTTAGAATTTTATTTTACTTTACTTTACTTTACTTTACTTTACCTTACCTTACCTTACCTTACCTTACCCAGATTGTTGCCCAGATGGAAATGTATAACTATTCCAAAAAAGTATTGCTGGGAAATAAATGTAGAGACCGGACCTCTTGTAACTTTAATTGAATACCCCTGTTATAACATGCATTTGAAAAATAGATTGAAAATAGAGTTAATTTTCATTTCATGCTGACTTTAACACCCCACAATGTTCACAAGACTTTGTTTTGGATAGACTTGTGCACCCTGACTCCCAGACGTTTTAGCGAAGCCAGCCGATGTTTTTGTGTGCATGAGACGGTCAGTCTGATGCATTGTTTATATGTAAGGCTGCTTTGAAACAACATAGATTATGAGAAGTGCTGTGCAAATAAATATGACTCACTTGACTTGAACAGACTGCGGCCAAGCCATCAGGGACTGAGTCTACCAAATAATTTACCCTGTAGCTATTTGAAAAGGGGGCAGAGGTTGAAACCGAAGCTCTGTCGCTGTAAGTCATGCTGTTTATAAGTTTGAAACTTGCTAGCATAATTATTTCCTAATCTTGTATTTAGGAAATAATTCCCCCCCCTTTTCCTTATTGTTTCCCGTCCTCGTTCTCTTTTACACCAGTAATAAAACTGGCTGATCGAGGCAGCATGCTTTCCAAAAGGTGAATTATGAATATTCATGAAGGTGTTCTGAGACTATTGTGCTATAATATAATCATAATTTGTTGATGTGTCAGGGACAAAACAGCCTAGAATATCTTAATCCATTCATGGTTTGGAGGGAGGTCTGTGTGCTGGTTTAAGATGCTATCCAGGCTTTTCCACATGGACAGCGAAATCCAGCTATCAAGTGCCCCGTCTCGCAGACGTTAATGCTTTGTCTGTCAGGTATGCTGTCTAACAGACAACCCAGTGAGGGTGTTTTTAGCTTGTCAGTCGCATGTCATGGGATTGCATTGTGTCGCGCGAATGCAGGGCACATGGAAAAGGATGTTTAGCATTATCACTCCCCTGTGTGCCGTTCCCAGACAGCTCAGCACAGGCCATTTCCATTGCTAATCCTACCCTTTTGGAATCAGTTAGCATAGGCAGGCTGCATACAGTCGTGCGTTTAGCATATATCTTGTTGACTTCAGCAGCACACAGTCGGCAGGATGCATTAATGTTGAAACTGTGGTGGCGAGAGATGGCCGAGTCTTTCTGGCAAGCGTTCCTGTGCGGGAACAGACAGGGTCGGTGTTCAGACCATCTGCGTTTGTTGTGTTGGTTAATTAGACGTTTACATGAGAATATGTAAATTCTTGGCACAGTTGAACGTCTGGTTTTATACTGAGACAGGTGAAAGTGACAAGCAGGTGAAATGCATGAAGTCCTCAAAACGATGGCAGCGGTGTTTCAGGAAGGCAGTAATTCCTGACAATCCACTGTAAATTCACATTCACCTCTGCCTCTGTTCTGGTATAAAATAGCCACTTTCCCTCACCATCATGTCATTCTAAACCTCTATGATTGGAACACTATGATTGGAAGATGCAATAGTCCATACAATGAAATTAATTTGGACCACATTTACTTTCACTGTATGGTGAAAAACAGCTGAAACACTTTCATTAGTATCCTCTTTTGTGTTCCACAGAGGACAGGTTTGGAATGACATAAGGATAAGTAAATAATGACATGTAATTTCTTGTGAAAAAATAAGGGAATTTTAGCATACTTTTAAAAATAGTACAGAAATAATATATTTTAAATTGAATATACTTGAGTGCAAATTGATTGTAAGGTTTTAGACCCCTAATTGCATGTTGATTGCAATTAAATGAAGATGTTTTATAATTTAATGTTAAATGTAATAAAGCCACTTAAGTAGAACTTCAGTACATATTTATATATAATTTCATAATGGCTTCTTTTAAAATATACTTAAACTGTAATTCTGAATGTACTGAGAAGCATTAAGGGTAAATTAATATGTACTATAATTTCTATTGAAACGTGTATGCATTTAAATATATTGGAAATTACACATTTGTTGTAGTGAAGTTGCAATTTAGTACAATATTTCTTTAAATCACAACAAAATATTATAAAAAAAGGTTCAAACTTTTCATCACACATTATTACAAAGTGCACTTTTTAAAAGTGCACATAAGTGTAAAGGAACATAGTCATGAAAATGTACTTTTAAGTGGCCTTTTATTTCATTTATGCCAATTACATTATTATTAATTTATTATTATTACTTTTTTAAGATGTGAAGTACACTACAAGAGCATATCAGGTACACTTCTTTTTCACAAGAGAAGTGACACCGCAAGGAATGACTGTTTCCAAATCGGTTTCCCAAATGCTTCCTCCAATCTTCAGTTGTTCAAAACAGGTAGCCATGCCCCAAACTCATATCAATGGTAGTTGCGTCAGCGAATGCACTGGAGGACCACACTGCTTATATTGTTCCAGAAGTTAGCATGTAAATGGCTTTACTTAAATGCCTGTAAACTGGGATAGAAGAAAAGTATTTTAACATAAACCCCCTGCACACTTCACCCTTTAGTTTGGTCACGGCTGTGGGCTCCTTTTTCACTTGTGACTTCATTGTCTTGCTAAATGTGTGTACTGTAGCACTTGCGGTGTATATCAGTGTTCTGGGGCAGTGCTGCTTGCCCCTCGAGGATTGTGGAAATAGAAAGCCCCCCAGTCAGCTTTCAGCCTGTGGACGGGCCCCGTCCCTGGAGGCATCATTAAGAAGAGTCATGTACAATGCCATGCCATCAAACATCTGTCAGGAGTTTGCTTGTGCATGAGGAGCTACCAGTATCCAAGTAAACCCTCATCATTCCGTTTCATTTAAGCTATCTTCTGTCCTTGCTTCCTAAAGATACCTCATCTATTTGCTGTATACAGGCATTTGAACAACCTTGTGCTGTACAGTGGGTCAAAGATTCATTCTGTTACTTGTCTTTGATGTTGCAGAATAAGAAAGTTGGCAATTTCTGTATATGCAGGCTTGTGTAATATAAAAAAAAATGTTTATTTTGCAATTTTTAGCATTTATCTAATATATATATATATATATATATGTGGAATTTAATAATTTAAAAACATTTTTTTGCTGAAGTTAAGATTAAAACCGTAATTTATTTATTTTTTTTTATGATTTTGAATGTTTTATTAAATGGATGATTTCCTGTGCATATGGCTTCATCCAGATTAATACTCGTAATAACTGAAGGTCAGTCGCCAAAAACATTGCAAGTAAAGTAAGATTAAAACCATTCTAAATCAATGGAACCAAAATATGGAACCAAAGTGTTGATTCATCATTAAATTATTTTAAGTTTGCATAGAATATTATTTTTATTTTCCAGTGTATATGGATTTATTCAGATTTTTTTTTGTGTGTGCAAGAGAGATGTTGTTTTCATTCATTCATTCATTCGATTTTATTTAATTTATTTATTTATTTTTTTTGTATTTTATATAGCCATTTAGGAAAAAGTAAAAGATTTATATTATAAAGATATATGACATATGTATTATATTGGTGGAAATAATAGTCGCCAAAACCATCTAAAAAAATAAAGGATTTTGCATAGCTGCACTACTATTTTACAAAACCCTAAGACCTAAGTGCTAACGATGAGCATACAAATAAATAAATAAATAAATAAATAAAAATTTCAGCAAATAAAGAGCACTTTGTGTTTCATATACTTGTGTGGTGCAATTGAGCAAAAGAACATTTGAGTTCTCAATTATTCAGGCAATAGTACAATCCTTATTATAGAGAGTTAACTACAGCAGTACCACTATTACAACATGAAAGGATCAGCGAGGTTTGTGAGTGCTCTTGTTCTACCTCATATTTCAAATGAAACGAGAAAGCACCTCTCTAGCCTTTTTTGATCTGTGCTGAATGAAGGGAACACAACCTGTTTACCTCTTTTTGCGAGGGAGGTAAAATGGCTGATGGGAATGGGGGAGAGTTACGAATCGAAGCCCGCAAGGAGGCCCAGAAGGAAACATTACCTCAAATTAAGAATAGCAACTAGTTTTAATTAGGCAGAAAATAAATAGATAAAAACCGGAAATGCCAGTCCCTCGAATGTAATTGGGTTTTATTGGTGTGTTATCAATGGCACCCTGGGAGCTGTTTCAACAAACAGCATTAGGCTTTTATGGCTCGTACTGCATTAGTGTCTGTATTTCTCACCTCTGTACAGCTCTGTGAGAAACATAATCTCACACCACTGAAGTGACAAACTTCATGTTTCCTTTTCACTGTCTCAGCTTTCCTCAAGTATTATAGTGCAATCAATGAGACAGTTATATATATATATATATAACCTAATACAGTACTATTTGAATAAGATTTCAGTATTTTCTTTGCGATTGTGTGATATTTTAAAGTGTCTTCATTCTACAGCAGCAGTTCAGTTAGGCTAAAATAAATAAGGTAGCAAATACTGGTGCGCTGTATTCAAGGTCTTTTGAAGCCATGCATTTCAGCAACAGAATGAAATTTAATTTGTTATTCACTTATAATCTTCCCCTCCAGTGAACTGTTAACTATAGAATGTCTCAGTTACGTATGGTAACCCTCGTTCCCTTTCAGTCGGTCACTCCGATTCACGTCGGTGACCAACGCTACCCTCTTGATGGAGGCCAGTGCAAGCAGGAGCAGAGTTTTCAATGAAAGAAACTTTAGCTCAACTGAATGCAAGGCTCGATTGGGCCCTGCTGTAGTGATTTCAGCACTAGAGACAGGTCCCAAGAGGGTATAGAGGGACCTCTAAGGAACCTGATGACAAGGTCATGCTTACCTACCGACTTCCCATCCTGGGGTAGGTCACCTAGAACCTCCGCGTCCCGTCCAGGGACCAGACATGGAGTTTCCAAAGGTCTGGACGTGGGTGCCAAACGGTGCCCCGTCTCTGAGTCAGTAGATCCTTCCTCAGAGGAATCGGCCAAAGAGGGGCTGGCCCTGTGCGAGCCGCCTGCGCCCCTATCTGGTGTAGGCCGGGGCTCGGGACAAGTAGTTCCACTCACCATTTTTCAAAGCACTACCTTACTAAGTGAGACTGGATAACACTGGGAAAACGTACCCGTTCTACTTGGAACAGGGACGTTACGGAAGCTCCAACCTTCCCGAAGGAGGTTTCGGAAGCAAATACACATATAGCATCCGTTTAGGTGTATATGGAGAAACTGGAGGTGATTATAACCCTCTTGGACAGGCAGAAGTCTGCCGGGGAACACGGGCTCTAAGGCTATACCGTGAATTATACACATACGAAACCCGCTTAGGTCTCAATATGGAACCCGGTCTTCCACGGTTCCCGCGGATTCATCATGAAGGCCCGGCGCCAGACGTTCCTGCGCGTCCACTGCCGAGGGTGATGGAGGATCTCAGCTCCACACGAAGGCTATAGAATCTAGCGAACGTATTAGAGGTCGCCCAGCCCACAGCTCTACAAATATCTGTCAGTGAGGCGCCACGAGCCAGCGCCCAGGAGGATGCAACACTTCTAGTTGAGTGAGCTCGCAGCCTGAACGGGCAGGGTACACCCTGTGCCTGATAAGCCAGGGTGATGGCCTCCACAATCCAGTGGGACATCCTCTGCTTAGAGATGGAATTCCCCTTCTGCCGGCCTCCGTAACAGACGAAGAGCTGGTCTGAGGTCCTGAAGCTTTGAGTCCGGTCTACGTAGCATCTTAATGCTCGGACGGGACAGAGCAAAGCTAGGGCTGGGTCTGCCTCCTCCGAGGGCAGCGCTTGGAGGTTCACCACCTGATCCCTGAAGGGAGTAGCGGGAACCTTGGGCAC
>NW_015652287.1:161715-166376 GCF_001515625.1 Sinocyclocheilus rhinocerous | reverse complement strand
CAATGTGCATTGGCTCGTTTAGTTTACACTCGAAGTAGATTGGTCTATCGAAGCGATATCCCAAGTCGTCGGTCACCGACGTGACTCGGAGTGACTGACTGAAAGGGAACTGCTGTTACCAGATCATTGAGGCAGTGATTTTCTTCAACGAATTGTTCAGTCTGTGTTGTGAATAAAAGCAACTAATTCACAGGAAATAAAAAAAAAAGAAAGAAAAAATTCCACTGATTTTGTTCTCATCAATAAGCTTAATTTAAAAAAAGAAAAATCAGGAGCCAGTGCACTGGAGGTGTGAAGGCACCTGTTGTATCCATTAGATTTCTTCTTCTTCTTCTTCTTCTTTGCTCTTGGGTCTGTGACAGCTTGCAGGAAAGCTATGGAATTTGGCACACAGATGAAGGACAGTCAAAAAGTTATTAAATGTTTTTCGATAGACCAAATCTTTCTTGTATAGCGCATCAGCATATTCAACAAGAGCATGCCGAAATGGATGTCAACCTAAATTTCCGCAAAACTTTAGCGTATTCAGACCAAACTTGGTATGTGTTATAATAACCATGACCTGAGGATACATGAGCAGTTCCAGCACAGCGCCGCCTACTGGACAGGAGATATGAAAAATATACTTTTTTTGCTTACAACTTCTGAACAGTCTAGCCTAAAATTAGATTGGTCTCTTTAGCTGAGGAGCAGCATACCCAGTTTTCATACATTGGCCATTTTGGCATCATCCACTTTGAATTGTGTGAAAAAAAAAAAAATATATATATATACTATATTTTATAAATGCATTGGTGTGTTGTTATAAAAAACACTTTTTGTTCTCTTGGTTCTACAGATTTTTTTGTTTTGTTTTTTTGGTTCTTATCTTAGGCAGTTTGTCCGATCTTCATCAAATTTCAAACAGATTATCATCAGACCTTCCTGGTAAAAAAAAATTAATACAAAAATAGGTATCTCAAGCTGATGTTGTATAACTCATCTTCAAAGTTGACGGCATGATACCAAAGTGTATCTGAGGCTGTATTTCTGCAATGCCAGAGGCTGTGCTACCTATTGGTCAAAAGTGATAAGTGATTATGTCATTTTTTTTTTTATAATTTTGCTTAAAATTATCAGCAGATGTCTTTAATTACTTTTTTTTTAGTTGGCATGATGCTCCCTGAAATGCTTGCTTAATTGCTCATTAATTGCTGCTTGCAGCTGTATTATTTCTTCTTTCTTTTGATTTTGAGGTGAAATGTGACCCATATGTCACGAATATGACACATTTTTGACGATTTTGTAAGATTTCACCCATTTGACCAACAGGAATGAGCAGATGCTAAGATAACTAATTCTCATCATCTCTTTAAATCAGTTTCCCCTTTCTGACCCTTCAGGGTCCCCGTACCGAGATAAGATCACCATCGCAATCCTGCAGCTACAGGAGGAAGGGAAGCTGCACATGATGAAGGAGAAGTGGTGGCGAGGAAACGGCTGTCCTGAGGAGGAGAATAAGGAGGCCAGTGCGCTGGGCGTCCAGAACATCGGTGGCATTTTCATAGTGTTGGCTGCGGGACTCGTCCTCTCTGTTTTTGTGGCAGTTGGGGAGTTTCTCTATAAATCCAAACAAAATGCACAGCTGGAAAAGGTAAAGCAACATTTTCACATTTCTGGACTGCAATTAACATTTGAAATTTGTTAGGATATACTAAGAGTTTAGGGAGCAAGTCTCTAGAGAGAAAACATATCACATAAGATAATCACAAGAAATGGGTTTGCAATTTTGTTTTTCATCAACGAGGGTTTTGTGGGTAATATAAGCCAGCCAGTCAGATGAGTTCAACTGATGCCTCTGAGTATGAAAGAATCTTTTACAGATCAATGCAAACAATATTAATTCTGTCTAAAATTGGCTTTAATGTTGTGGTGCTGCGAGCAAAGCATGAGGTATATTTCACTGGTAATATTTTACAGACAGTGCCTGTGTCTGGAGAGCAAACAGTCCTTCTTGATGTAAGTCTCTGAAGACAGAAGGGCTTGGGCTTTACTTGCTCAAATGGCCGCCATTGTGTCATCTCGCCTCAACAGATGTGTTGTTCTTTCCCCATATCCACTTCACTCGTATACTTGATCTACTGAGCCACTGAATGCTTGAAGTGTACAGTCAATAATGCGGTAGTAAAAAAAAAAAAAAAAACTTTAAATGGATGAACTCCAGTTATCTCACTCACATTTGTCTTCTCACATCACAAATATAATGTTTAAGCACATACACACTCTCACAGAATTTATTGACAATTAAAAATCTGCTAATGAGCTGTGGTTTCACTTACTAGACTAAATTGCAGGTTTGCTTGATAGTTCTGTATTTATTTTGTTTTTATTTTATTTTATTTTTCTATTATTATTAACTTCCCTTTCCAGTTAATGATGTGACAGTTTAATCCACACAGTATCATCTTCAATGGTGTTTTCTCTTGAATTCTCTTTAAAATAACCAAATGTCACTTGAGTGGATGAACTAAGTACAGAGTTCTCTTTGCATTTACACTGTCCCATTAGAATGTTATTAATCAGTTTTAATATATGTGTCATAATTTCTCCACTGAGCCTTCATTTTTGCATTTTTGGAACTGAAAGAAGGCATTTAATTGCATTTAAAAAAGTTTTTTGCAGTCATTAAAAAAAAAAAAAGTCAGAATGGCACTTTGTCTGTAATTACCACACAAATAGAATAATAATTTCAACTCATCACATTTGCTTTACTTTAATATGGGAGGCCATAAAGGCCCAGTGACGAAATAAAATGAAGTTGTCATGCCGTGTGTTCACATTGCACATTGCAATGCAGCAAACTGCATTGTGGACACATAATTGGTCTAAGTTTGGTTATCTTTAAAGAGATCTTAGTTTGTTTGAAGCATTTGCATATAAGCTCAAAAATGTGCACTCTAAATATGGATAACCTAGATTGTCTTACAATGACAGCATCAACCTGCTAGCTTCAGTATTTTCCCAAAAAGCAGAGCTCCGTTTATTCACGCTCAGTGGAAGAAGTGTATTTTATACTCATCTCGGATTCATTGTATCGATCTCTTTAAGTGCTTTTGTTTGTTTGCTGTAAGTCATCGTATTGACATTCACAAATATTCTGGCAATGCGTTAGTTTGCTGCCTGATCCTTGTTTAATGATTACATTGACATGATAAGCCTACCGGCCAATGATACTGAGCATCAGTCTAGAGACAAGGTTGGGAGTGCCTTTCTGAGATGTACAGAAAGAAAAAGACCTATAGTTCAGTGCATATCTAAGTTTGTTAACTACTGTGTAAATGGTAATGTTCTCAATGAAAGTTATTATAAAGTATTACTGAGAAAATCTAGCTTGTTTACACTGGGGGTCCCTGGGTTGGCTGCAAGTCTGGGGTGCGTTTTCCAAAGAATAGTTAGCCAATGGTCGCAATTTCCAAAACTATCAAACATTCGCAAACAGTATCGCAAAGTTGTGTTGCTGGAACGGCAGCTCTTAACCTGTGGTTAGAAGCATTGTTTCTTGTTAGTATGGCATATGGAATAGACCTTGCTCTTGAGCAAAATAAGCAAGTTAACATGCAGAACAATCTATATGTTTCATTCCATATTTCATTATATGTATATCTAACCCTAACCCTAACCCTATCTTGTGACTGAAAATGATAGAGAGCCAATTAAAGTATTTTTGTGCAAGATTGACGCTGATGTCCTTTGTTCAGTATTCTCTTACACTATTCTGTAGAAGGAAGAAAGAAAAAAAAAATATATATATGGCAATGCCTCTTGCTCCTCAGGGGCGCATTCCTCCAGAAATTAGCATTTTATAATTGCCTCTATTTTGTAAGATTAGGAAAGAGCCAACAGTCTAACCAACAATCTTATTGCTTTAGATAAAAATGTATAAATGGTTCTAACATAATGTGATGTAGATTTCCTGCCACCAGAAAAGAAACACAAAAACAGATTTAGTTTGATCTTGTTAAAATCATTTACATTTACATCGGTAATAAAAGTGAGAACTGCAACATATTTTGTAGAATTGTTCATGGTTTCTTTATGTATTTTATGAAGATTTGTTCAGTGCATCTTTATTTTGATAGTGTATGCTCAAGATCACACATACACAGAGGCACATATAAATTCATGTTTAAATAAAAGGATTACTATAATGTTTCTGCTTCTCGTTTTCCTTTTTTGCACATTTTACATGAATATTCTTAACTCATTTCTTCCACCTCTGCTTTCTGCTGCTGAATTTCAGTTTACTAAAGTATACCTGTAACTTTGCTCCTGAAAGTCCCCACTGTCCATACATATCTTAATGTGTTAACACATTTCCTCTTTTTGTTCTATACGTTGATGTTCTATATCCAGTTTGTCATTGACATAACCACAAATTTGTCTGATCATGATGTTGGATCCAATGACAAATAAATAAATAAATACATACATACATCTACATAAAATACTGTTTAAGGTTTAGTATTTGAAAGGCAGGTATCACACTTTGTTATTTAATTTCAGAAATATCTGTTATTATATTATTGTATTATATATATATATATATATACAGTGGGTACGGAAAGTATTCAGACCCCCTTAAATTTTTCACTCTTTGTTATATTGCAGCCATTTGCTAAAAT
>NW_015652287.1:153657-159608 GCF_001515625.1 Sinocyclocheilus rhinocerous | reverse complement strand
ATGCGATTAATCGTTTGACAGCACTAATATATATGTGTGTATATACAGTGGGTACGGAAAGTATTCAGACCCCCTTACATTTTTCACTCTTTGTTATATTGCAGCCATTTGCTAAAATCATTTGTTAATTTTTTTTCCTCATTAATGTACACACAGCATCCCATATTGACAGAAAAACACAGAATTGTTGACATTTTTGCAGATTTATTAAAAAAGAAAAACTGAAATATCATATGGTCCTAAGTATTCAGACCCTTTGCTCAGTATTTAGTAGAAGCATCCTTTTGATCTAATACAGCCATGAGTCTTTTTGGGAAAGATGCAACAAGTTTTTCACACCTGGATTTGGGGATCCTCTGCCATTCCTCCTTGCAGATCCTCTCCAGTTCTGTCAGGTTGGATGGTAAACGTTGGTGGACAGCCATTTTTAGGTCTCTCCAGAGATGCTCAATTGGGTTTAAGTCAGGGCTCTGGCTGGGCCATTCAAGAACAGTCACAGAGTTGTTGTGAAGCCACTCCTTCGTTATTTTAGCTGTGTGCTTAGGGTCATTGTCTTGTTGGAAGGTAAACCTTCGGCCCAGTCTGAGGTCCTGAGCACTCTGGAGAAGGTTTTCGTCCAGGATATCCCTGTACTTGGCTGCATTCATCTTTCCCTCGATTGCAACCAGTCGTCCTGTCCCTGCAGCTGAAAAACACCCCCAGAGCATGATGCTGCCACCATCATGCTTCACTGTTGGGACTGTATTGGACAGGTGATGAGCAGTGCCTGGTTTTCTCCACACATACCGCTTAGAATTAAGGCCAAAAAGTTCTATCTTGGTCTCATCAGACCAGAGGATCTTATTTCTCACCATCTTGGAGTCCTTCAGGTGTTTTTTTAGCAAACTCCATGCGGGCTTTCATGTGTCTTGCACTGAGGAGAGGCTTCCGTCGGGCCACTCTGCCATAAAGCCCCGACTGGTGGAGGGCTGCGTGATGGTTGACTTTCTACAACTTTCTCCCATCTCCCGACTGCATCTCTGGAGCTCAGCCACAGTGATCTTTGGGTTCTTCTTTACCTCTCTCACCAAGGCTCTTCTCCCCCGATAGCTCAGTTTGGCCGGACGGCCAGCTCTAGGAAGGGTTCTGGTCGTCCCAAACGTCTTCCATTTAAGGATTATGGAGGCCACTGTGCTCTTAGGAACCTTAAGTGCAGCAGAAATTTTTTTGTAACCTTGGCCAGATCTGTGTCTTCTGTCTCTGATGTCTCTGAGCTCTTCAGGCAGTTCCTTTGACCTCATGATTCTCATTTGCTCTGACATGCTGTAAGGTCTACTCATGGCTGTATTAGATCAAAAGGGTGCTTCTACTAAATACTGAGCAAAGGGTCTGAATACTTAGGACCATGTTATATTTCAGTTTTTCTTTTTTAATATATCTGCAAAAATGTCAACAATTCTGTGTTTTTCTGTCAATATGGGGTGCTGTGTGTACATTAATGAGGGAAAAAAAATAACTTAAATGATTTTAGCAAATGGCTGCAATATAACAAAGAGTGAAAAATTTAAGGGGGTCTGAATACTTTCCGTACCCACTGTATATATATATTACATTTATAATGATAGAATAAATAAAACTAGTATTTGTATTTCTAATTTTGGTAAGATTTTACTTAAAGCTTTTATGTATAATGTATTTTATTCATAATATACATTTTAATGCATTATATTTTTCTGTATTATTTGTAGGTCTGTTTGTCATGTGTTTTGATGCATTATACTTTCTAAAGGTGCAAAAATTAATAGATCAATATTATAATTTCAGTTATAATTATTCATGAGATCATGCAATGCATTATAACATGCATTACAATGCATAATGAATGCATTAAAACTACTTTTATTGTGCATTATATTGAAAGGTTTTAAGTAAAGTGTTACTGTTTTTTTTTTTTTTTCTTCAACTGAGTACATGAGAGAAAATGAGGGAAGAGTCAGTATTTGTCCTGTTGTATTCAACAGCATGATGTACAAAGATCATAACTTCTGTTTAGAATCTCATATGTGGGGCTGAATTTGTCAAATCTGAAGCGTCAATTATTATAGTTTGTGCCAGTAATCATAAGCTAGTTGCTAATAATTCTGTTATTGGCTGTTGTGGAGGATGTCGCTATGAAGAAGGCAGATCATTGGGTAAGAACACTCTGATTGGAATGCTTAACAAGCACCTTATTATTTCATATCTTCACGTCTCTCACAAACATATCTGTAATGAAAATGCTGTAAATAAAAGCCGGATTGTTCACAAAAGCACAAAGCATTTCCTGTGAGCCGCAATATGAAATTATCCATAACACAAACTGCATAGGCAATTTGTACCTTTAGTCAGAATTAATGTGTTTATTTTTATTCCTTTCCAAGCAAAGACAAACAAATCTGAATAAGTCATACGATTTTATGAATAATGTCTGTTAATTATTTATCAAAAGGAAAAGCAGGATGACAATCACATGATTGCTTCACCATTACACAGCTGAAAATCTCACAGTTTGCTTCTTATTTGGAGAGTGTTTTTTTTTTTTAATTGGCCATACGGTTATACAGGATTTGAATCTGAGGGAAAATAATATGCATCAATAAATCATGCAGCATCCTGGCAGGAGGACGCAAGGTGAAATCTGCCACGGAGAAATCGCTTTAGTTATGATGCTCATGTTGTGCATCCACACGGACACCAGCATAATCATTCCATCCCGTCTCCATTTCCACCTTTCACCCCCCTGCTATCCATCACTGACCCACTGTCCTCCACCTTTCCAGGAGCCGAGAGCCAGTATGTGTGTGTTTTGTGTCAGAAATGAAGGGACATCCAATCAGCTGTGTTCTTCTGTCCGCACAGAGATCCTTCTGCAGCGCCATGGTGGACGAGCTAAGGGTTTCCCTCAAGTGCCAGCGCCGGCTCAAACACAAGCCGCAGCCGCCCGTCATGGTCAAAACGGAGGAAGTCATCAACATGCACACCTTCAATGACCGAAGACTGCCAGGCAAAGAGACCATGGCTTAAAACGGACACCAGCTCACTCTTTCTTGAGCTTGGAGAAGGAAACTTCACGGGGAGAAATTTGGGCGGGGAGGAGGTCGGTTTTCTACACGGGGGGAAGGGATCTTAAATGTCATTTCAAACAATTATTTACTGAAACCAACAGCAGAAACTGAAACATATTTCCTGTGGAAATAACTTGAATCTGGGCAAAAGTTTAGTTACCTTATCGCTCCAGATCACCACCAGAGCAAAGACTGACCGGTGCCAGCGTTCAGGGTAACTTTTAGCAGGAAATACACACACACACGGCTAGAGGAGTGTGATAGAGGGAGGTTTGTCTGCTCACTACATTCATATTATTTTAGATTTGATGACACACTTGGCTGTTGTCCGTCCACAGAGAGCAGCTGAGTCCTTTAGAGAGAACGAGGAGACGCGTCCTGACAAATACAGAAGCAAAAGAAGGACAGTTTTTTAACACGTACAGTACCTGTGCTACTTTTAGGAGCAAAATATAAAAAAATAATTTTAAAAAAGTACTCGGAAACAATCAGTTCGCTGCAACTTTTGCTGCGCGCCACAGCAATATCTCTGAAATCATTCAGCGTGTTCCTCACCCACACTCACAAGCAATGGAAGCAGGACAGAGCAACAGGCAATATACCACTTTCATTTCTTTGTATTTTCGGGCCCCTTCTGAGCGTCGCAGTGGCTAAGGGTGAATCTCACAAAAACATGTTCGACCCAAAACAAATTTTGACCCCAAAAATGATAGAATCCATTATTTTTTTCAGGACCATTGCATTTTTGTGTTTATTTTAAGCTTAATTAACACATTGCACAACTTAATATTTCCTGTCCTTATTTGCATTACACTGCAAAAGATACCAGTTTTTGTTCTTTATTTACAGTGAAATATCTAAACATTCTTATAAATAAGATACCTTTATTGGAGAAGCAACATTTTATAAGATGAGGCTTAAATTGTCCGTGCATTTTTTTTTATTATTAATATTATTGTTTTTTGTTGTTTTAAATGTTAACCTCTCAGCTTTTAAATGTAGTACCGTAATGCATCTGCATATTTTCTTTTACACTTATTAGTGATTCTCATTACAGTATACAGTTATATTCTAGAAAATATACAGAATCTATACATCAGTAAGCATAAATTAAATAGTACAACAAATGATAAAAAACAACAAAAAAAGTATTTTTATATATTAAAATAGTGAGTTCTTTTTTTTTTTTTTTTAAGTAAAGAGGTAAATGTGTTTTGAACTGTCATGACAATAATATCACAAATAATAAATAAAAGTAATGGTCCTAAAATTGGCTTATTTTCATTTATGCTATCAAATATATAGATATTTATTTCTTTAATTTTAATTTGAGCTTAAAATATTACCTGCTATTAAAATTGAAACACATTTCATGAGATTCATGCGAAAACCTCTCCAAAAATTGGATGAGTGAACTCAAAACAAATTCCAACTATTGCGATGCGTTTATTCAAGCATTTATCATTTGGTTTACAAATGCTTTCTTTTTTCTTTCTTACTTTCTATGATGGTCACAGCAACTTTGAACACGCATAGCTGAAATGTAATATTTCATGTCTGCATTATTATTATTACTTTTTTAATAACCACATTTCATTTCAGGTTAATGTTTGTACTTTGTGAATTTGATTTCAGAAAAAAAAAAGAATCCTCATGTAAACTTGTGCAAATGTAAGATTTCTATAAAAACATAATAAGGTGTTTTGTACAATTAAAGAATATCAACATTTTGTAATAATTTTTATCAACACAATCATTGGCATCTCTCTCTTGATACGGGGGTGGCCGCCCTGTGGAATCCCCACACCAGAATTTTAGACCGATGCGCTTCTGCATGGATGAGCCCCATGTGACGGAACACATCCAGGATCACATCACCTGGCCTCCATGAGAATGAGTTTGCGCCAGGGTTCATGATAGGCGCACACAGGATGGGGGAAGTGCCAAGCATGGCTGGTAGTGTTGATGTGACAAACACACACATTTTGGACAGATCCTATTTTTATCATGTAAAGGAATCATATTTAAAGAAAGATATTTTTACTTGAGATAAATAGAAATGACAAAACTGATTCAGAAGTGTGATATATACATATATACAAAGTGAAGAGGACTGCTAATATGCTTCATATTCAATGCCCCCGGTTTCTAATAGACTGCTAGTACTCAGTGCCGAGACGTTGTGTGTAAATGGTTTCAAATGGATAAGATGTATTTAAAGATTTTTCAGATACAAACTAATTTTGACCATGTTGTGAAAAAATTAAGTGCACACAGTTTCCTGTCTGAAGTTGATGCACACGTTTAAAGGAAGTAATTAAAAAAAAGTCAGCACACTTGCTTGTGGTCTCCTTTGTTTTTCCTTAAATATATAAAATATATAAATATGTTTTTCCTTATAATGACCTCAAGGACATCCGATTATATATGTGAAACACCACTAATTTTGGACTTAATGCACTTCAGTTGTGCAGAAGTAGTGCTGAGGTCAGCACTGAGGTCAACTGTGTATATTTATTATGTATATATCATTATGTATATTTATTATGCATATATAAATACACACACAGTACATATTTTGAAAATATTTACATGTTTTTACATGTATATATTTATATTCATATTATATATAAATATATTTAATATACAAACAACATTTTTCTGAAATATATACATGCATGTGTGTATTTATATATAAATAATAAATATACACAGTATACACATATTATCTAAAAAAAAACTTTTATTTTGGATGTGATTAATCGCGATTAATCGTTTGACAGCACTAATTTTAATCATATAATATTTATTAATAGTGATATTAAAACACATTTTAGACATAATATTAAGAAATGTAAATTGTGCGTT